>NC_056739.1:150208226-150508226 GCF_019279795.1 Protopterus annectens
ATCAGTGAATGCTTAAAAAAGTGAACACTGATTTACTGACCCCATGTAAGTGAAAGTTTACAATCCCAAACAGTTAGAACAGCGATTTTTTTTCCCAGGGAAAAAAAAATGCTGTTCAAGAAAAGAAAAAAAAAACTTTAAAACATTACATAAAGTGGGGGGCTTCACCCCCACACCCCCTGATGTGGGGGGCACAGCCCCCCACCCCCCCTATTTAAATATACCAACTCTGAGATCACACTACAGTGATGAAAACAGAAAAATAATGAAGGCGGCCAAGCGATTTCTGTCCCAGGGAAAGAATCTGCTTATACGCCGTTTCTGTATTTTGCCATTTCGTGCTTTCAAGTTCGATCAAGACACATTCAAAAGAATCCGTCTTCGATCATATAATAGAGAACCATTTTCCCGTACCATAGAGTTTGTGTTTGCACTCTTTCATCATGAGTAAAAAATCTTATATCTTCTAATAGTAACATCACATTTGTTACACCATTCTAAAATTCCTATTCGTCTTGTTATATTCTTCATGCTATTAACATTAACTGAAAGAATCCTCAGATTATTTATTTCACTGTTCCTTAATTTAGGAAATATCATCTTTCTCCTTTATTGTGAATTTCAAATTTGTATTTATTAACTATTTCTTTTTTCTTTTCTTTTATATTAAAACATTTGAATTTTCTTTTTCTGTCTTTTATTTGTTGCCAATAGATCTTTTCCTCTTACTACCTTCCAACTTATATCATCTTCATCGCTAACTTCTGATTCTTCCTCTAGTTCCTGTCCTTCATCAGTTTTTGTACTGTCTCCCTTTTTATCGTATAAACGTTCCTCTACTTCTATCTCCTCTTCGTTCCCACTTTGCTGTTTACCGTTACTTTGATTTAATAAACTTTGCTCATTCTCCTTTACTTTTTAATTCATCCATAAATCTCCTGATTTTTTACATTTATAACACTCAAGTTCACATTTCTTTGCTTCGTGACTGGTTTTACCACATATAGGATCCTTTAGAGGACATCTAAGTAAATATGTTTCTCCAAGGAAAGGCTTTGCAAAGCTTGGAGAGAGCTACAATAGAGTTATTTACCTCTATATGAAAGTTGGAAATGGCTGCTAACTGTAGTCTGACAGCTGAGGCGCTAGCCCCTTCATTGAAAATTGTAGCTAAATAGTCAAGAGCCTTAGAAATCAGTGCTGACAAGAGAAACAAGTTATTTTTTGTAGCCAAAAAACAAATCTTTTCCATTTACTTTTGTAAACTTTTCTTGTGATGGACAGGGGAGGAGAACCTGGGATGTTTAGCAATCAACATAACTGAAGAAACCATGCAGTCAGTTTAAGGCATGAAATGTCCAGATGAATTATGTCTGTTGGGTGAGACAGCAGGTCTGGAGTTGGACCAAGAATCCAGGGTGGAAGTAAAAGATGAGGCCAAAGGAAGAGAAACCATATCTGACGAGGTCAGTACTAGGCAAGAAGGATAACAGTGCTCTTCATGCTTTCTGGAGAAGTTTGGGGATGAGAGGTCATGAGCAATAGGTATAAAGGAGACTGGAGAGCCAGTTGTGAAGTAGAGTATCCCTCGGTGACTCCCCCAGTGGGAGATCAGGGTAAAAAACCTGCTGCACTTGTTGCTGAGGGGAGATGCTAAAAGGCTGCAGCATGGATGGCCCATTCAATGGAAAATCCTCTCCACCACATTAATGTTGAAAGACCACTTGTGTGGCATCAGAATAGACCTGCTTAACTTGTCTGCAATAACACTGGATTTCCCCAGGATGTGTGTTGCTATCAGAAAGCGTTCGGATGAGATTGCCCATTGCCATACTCTCATAGCTTCTTGACAAAGAGGGCAAGATCTGGGTCCCCTTGTTTGTTGATATACCAGATCACTGACACATTGTCTGCCTGAATCACAATAATCTTGGTTGGGAGAGTGTCTTCGAAGCCCTCCACTGCTATGAGGGCAGCTCTCATCTCCAGAACATTGATATGCATGTAAGCCTCTTCAGGGGACCATGTGCCTTTGAGCATCCTTCCCAAGAAATGCTCTCCCCACCCAAGTGTGAGAGGCATCCGTGGTCACTTTGGCCTTGGGTTGAGGAAGAACAAAGGGACAGCCTTCTTCTATTTGACTGGAGTGGATCCACCGGAGAAGGTAATTTTTGCAAGCCTGCATTATTTTGACTTGAATGGATAATGGTTATTGGAGAATAGACCATTGAGTTGAGAGTGTCCATTGAAGGATTTCTATATGGAACCTTGCCAGTAGTGCAAGGATGACTGCCAAAGAAATGTATTCCAGTGCTTGGAGTATCGGATGGGCTGAAAGAGAACTCTAAATGATCTTTTGACCTAGAACTGATTGTTTGACTCCAAGACAGAGGGAGAGAAGCTGTTTGACTGTATTGAACAGAGCACCGACGAATTCCAGACTCTGAGTTAGATTGAGTTGAGATTTGTTGTAAATGACAGAAATCCCCAGATGAGCGCACATCTGGAGTTAGTAGTCTTATGCTTGAAATAGTTGATGCCTGGTCGGAGCAGTCAGGAGCCAGTCATCCATATATGGAAAAACTCAGAATTCCCACAGTCCCAAGTGAGCTGCAACTAGTGTCATACACCCTGGCGGCTGTGGTAAGACCAAAAGGCAGTGGTCTGAATTGGTAATGACTGACTCCCTGACAGAAGCATAGATATCCTCTGGATTGTTGGTTCATTTTTATGTGATAGTATGCATCCTGAAGATCTACTAAGCACTTCCAGTCATCCTTATGCAGAAAATGCAGAATGGACTGAACCCTGACCATCCCAAACCTTGTATATTGAACCAATTGATTTAGTTTGCTGAGATCCAAGATTAGTCTCCATAGCCCTGTCTTTTTCTGGCACTAAAAAGAATGTTGAATACGTTCTGGATTCTCTCTGGTCGGGGGTACCTCTTGGACGACTCTCTTTTCTAACAGATTGTTTATTTCTAGTGCTGCTGCTTCCCTCTGACTGGGTGGAACATTTTGGAGATTTTTGTTTGATACTAGGAGGAGGTAAATAGGGAATGGTTTTGTATAAAATTATATATATATATATTATCCTAAGCACCCAAGAATCTTTTGTCATTTCTATCCAGGCTCTCCAGTGCAGTGATAAACAACCACTGACTTCCTCCATAGACGGACAGTTGGACCCCCTTTCAGGGGCACTGACAGGATCTGTCAGAAAAGGTACCCCTGGATCCCTGGTCATGTGGACTACCTCTGCCACATGTTCAATGTCTTCCATTTGAGTTCCACCCTCTGCCCCACAGGGAACTGTCTCCATGTGGATCTTGGAAGGGACCTTGGGATGGTTTGAACTACATTTTCCAGCCACCTTTTTGGTTCCTAGATAAGGTCCCTTCCTGCTCACACCTAGATCGTCTATCTTTAACTCTGAGGCTGAATAAGAGGTTCCATCTAAGAGATCATTGACAAAAGAAGATCTGAAGGGCTCCAAAAAATCACATAAGCACATCCAGGCATCTCTTCTGATGGAAGTGCCTGAATTCACCACCCATGAAATACCTCCAGCTGCGTGGGAGATAAGCCTCATAGATGAGTTTCAAATAGACTGAAGGGTAGCCAGCTGTGAGGAAATAATATTCTCTACCTAGGAAGATATGGTCCCAGAGCAGGATTTGGAAAGTTCTTCAATCAAATCCCTCTGGAGTCTAGTAAAATGTGCCAAATAACTCAGCAATCTAAGGGCAAAGGTCACTGAAGCATAGATACACTTCCCAAACCTGTCCAGCACTCTAGACTCCCTGTTAGGAGTGTGGATTAAGGAACTTTGTTCTTCCAGTTTCTTTTTAGTGGCTGCCTCTATGACCATGGCATCAACTGACAGTCCTTTACTTCAGTGTGATCTATCCTTAGGTGGTGCCAGGATCCCATCTGGTCCCTTAGAGATTTGCTCTCTTGTGTCTGGTTTCTTCCACACCCATCAAAAAACTAAATCTTTGAGCTCATTGGTGGGCAGAGTCATGCAGTAGGTAGATGGGCCAGCTCCAAAGGCCTCCTGTTACACTGACTTCTCTTGGAAAGGGTTATCATGGGACCAACCACCTCTTTGTTTTAGGAGTTCTAAAATGACTCCAAAGGAGACATCACCAGTTGGTGATCTGGGGAACCCTTCCCCTTGATCAAAGTCAGTGTCCTCAGTGACAGACTCTTGTGGAGAGACTATGTACCTCCGTTTGCACTTCCTCTTCAGAGGAACCTCCTCAGTGGGGTGCTTTGAGGGGGTATTGGAAGAGATAATGATACCTCGCTGGGTGGCCTGGACACTGGCTTGGGCTGCTTACCCAGTGGAATGGATGACTGAGGATCTGGATGCAAAACTGAATGGGATTGGTGAGTTGGAGCTGAGGAGGGTAGAGAAGTCTGAACTCTAGGAATAGAGAAGGCTCTCTTCACTACCTTGAAAGCAGAGTGCCTGGCAGAAGCAGAAACTGACAGAACCAAGAGGTAATCAGCTCCAACAGTAATTGATGAGAATGGGTCTGGGCTAATTTGTTGGTTCTTGACCTTGGATCTAAACCACTCGGATCCAAATTTTTTGTTTGTTTCAGGGGTGACTGTGAAGACGGAACCAATGTAGAAGCCGATGTCCATTCAGGAGATCTCTTATGAGATACTTTAGAAAGAGAATTTGCTTTTTTCTCAAGTATTTTGGGGGTTCGAGCCCCAGAAGCTGTAGATGAAGGTTTTGAAGGCAGCAAGCCCCTAAGTATTAGTTGTTTTTTAGATCAGTTAAGACACAACAGTTAAATCCCTTGCAAATACTGCAGTCTGAATCCAAATGAGCTGGTCCTAGACAGTAGATGAACTTGAAATATGTGTCTGAATTTGGTATTTTGTGCCCACACGCCACACATTTTTTAAACCCTGAAGTCTTATCAAACATTTTTCTAGAAAAGATGACAGAAAGATTTTTTTAATACTGAAAAGAAAATATAAATGTTACCAGCAATGGTTAAAAAAATGAAAAAGGAGAGAACTAATAAGTACGAAAAAGGGACAGAATAACAACTATGGTAATAGACAATACTCTAAGAGTAGTAGAGTAACATTTATAATTCGATAGAAGGCTTAAAGGAAGGTAAAGATAACAGTTTGAAAAGGTATGATAATTATAATTATAGAAAGAATAATAACAGCTAAAGTCACAAAGTTTGAAAAATGACACTCGAGAGTTTGCGATCTACATCCGAACGTTATGATGGCAAATGACATCTGTAGTAAGTTAGGTGACAAAGGAGGAGCTTGAGAATTCAGTCTTCTATGATCTGGAAGAAGCGGCTGAATCAGATCCAAGGATCGCATCTAAACCCAACAGTTGAGCAATGAATGAAAATGACAACATCAGATCTCAGTTTTCAAAAAAACAAAAAAAGTGCACATTTGTAACACATCCCTCATTATACTAAATTAACATTTCCTGCCTGATCAAGAATATCATGCAAACTGCTCTGCTCCCTTCTTTCTCTCCCTTATGGGCAAAAGTAGGACAATTAAAGCTCTTGGATCAAAGAACATTTGCAGTAGTATGCAGAGTCATGCTCTAACAAGTATTAGCCTTTTTTGAGCTGTTACCCATCCTTAAGTATCCTAAACTTGATAGGAATGTAGCAAGCCGAGAGCATGAATCCAGACCATAGGATCAAATGCTAAGACCTCACAAGAGCAGATGAACTAATTCCTTATCCTTATGAGGAAAAAAGAATGTTTTGCAGGCAACAAGTTTTACATGCTGCACCTAGAATCATTCTGTTCAGCTTCCTTACTTTTTCTTAAGACTATTATTGCTCAAGCTCACGCAGAAACAAGAAAACGCTTAGCATGGCCAACCTCACTTACCCTTCTTTGTATTTTACTAACTTGATGTTGGATACTCCAGTCTTCAAGAATTTGAGAGATAAAAAGTGTTCACTTGGCTACGTAGTCTGTGAACCACATACAGGCGTCTGCTGAAAAGTAACACAAAAGAAGTTTTATTTATTTACATTTTGTTGACCATTTAGTCCCACTAGACCTGAGGCATCTTTTCAGTGAACCAGGGAACTTGCCATATTCTCTTACATCCCTAGGTGGTGCTGGAGGGCTGTCACTAGCACTAGGAGATTTTCAAAATGTATCAAGAAGTAAAATTTGCTGATTGAAAATTTGTGGAGAGATAGACTAAGACAGAGATGGAATTCTACTTATGGAGTTTGAGAGTAAAGGTCCGGATAAATAGATATTGGAAAATTTAATGAAGGAAGAGAACCACATGAAGCAGAGGAGGAAAGCTAGAGTGTTGTGATGAATAGAGTGCCGCAGGAGTAGTTGGATAATAAACTGGTAACATGCTGGAGAAGTAGGCTACAGAGCCATGTTCGGCTGACACACACACACACACACATACATATATATTTAAAACAATTCCTAATCTTTTCACTAACTGTCATGGATATTTTACATCTACCTGATGTACAACCAATTTAGGCAAATGGGATCTCTGTTTTGCATCCCATACAAAGGACAGCACACTCAGGAGTATGCATTGTCTGTAAAAGAAAAAATTATACAAGTACATGGGGTGAGAATTCAACCGACAGCCTTCTGATCTGTCAGCATCAAAGTAGCAGTTAGCGCAGATAATTAAAATGGTGCAAGATAGAAAGCCATTTTTCATATTGTTGAATACTTCATCAGTAGAGTTGCATAACGCTGATAAAAAAAATGTGCTAACATCTGTGGCTATGTTGCTGTCAAGTAAAAATATTTTTGTGAATGTATTCTGACATTTGTTGATAGATTATCCTTTCTAACATTTTTGCCAGGGCATCTAGTTTGGTTATTAGTCTGCAATTGATGTCAGCCTTGGGTAAAGCAGTCTAAATGGATTAGGTGGATGATGGCATGCTTGAACTGCTGTGACACAGACCTGTGTGTGGTAGGCTGAAGATGTGAGCTATAGGTTTACAAAGTCTCTCGTTTCCTAGTTTAAGACTTCATGAGTGAACTATGTGGAAGGTCAGGTTGTAGTTTGATTGTAGGTTTTTAAATAACACTAACTTCTTTCTATGGCTTTATAGTAAACATTTTGGACAAGGAATTATGTGCACTAGTTTATCTGTGGAGGATTAATGCATATAAGCAAATGTTAGCTTTGGGGTAATAGAGGGCTAATACTGTTGTGTTTTAATGGTGTTGAGTGTATCAAGACTGATATGTTGCCACAAATGTTTCCTGTGGAAGATTATTGAAAAAGCTAAATCTTTGACTGAGTTCCAGAGGTACTGAGGATGAGACTCATACCCCTCAACTGTACAGATTTTCGCACAATGCCAGATTTTTGCCTCGTGTTTTTGATTTGTTCATCATAAAATATGTGATTTTTCTGGAAAATCACTGGGATGATCTAAGGACTAAAGTCACTAAATAATGATATACATTTGTGTTTCAGACTTAATATCCTTCAGAAAATGCATGCTAAGACAAATCATTTTATTCTAGCAATTTTCTAAGTTTATAAGAGCAATATTTAAAATCTGTCCCTATTTTTGGGCCTCTGTCTGCCCATTTTGTCAGGCTTTTTTTCAGATTTTTTGCACCAAGAGGTTGAGATGTATGAGGATGACCAAGATATTTTTTCTGCGAACCATTCAGCAATAAGGATGCTGGCTTTATTTATATTTAGAGACGTACTGTTTGTAAGGTTTTAGAAGTTGTTAAGTTTACTTTAATTGTTTTGAGCCCTTTTCCTATTCTATTTAGGCATCATCTCTTTCCTTTATTTGTTGAATCAGATGTTCCTCCAAGCTGTCAATTACTTGGGGAGCAGTTCTTTGGAGAAAAACTCTACTACTGATGCAATACCAAATGGAAGTCTAAGGAATCTATCCCTTACTGATGACATATTAGAAGAACATGATTTGGAGCTTGCTACCTCACCTAGAAGCATTGGTATCCATCTAGTACTGAATAAATCATTCTTGGCATTATAGAGACCATTTTCTCATCTTAAGCAGTGTATAAGTTAATGCTCTGCTTTAGTCCAGGGTCTATGCAATTGTAAGTATGAGCATTTAACTGTGAATTGAATGAATACATACTAAGTCTCAGTTACTGTGTGTGTGTGTGTGTGTGTGTGTGTGTGTGTGTGTGTGTGTGTGTGTGTGTGTGTGTGTGTGTGCAGCACACACACACACACACACACACACACACACACACACACACACACACACACACACACACACACACACACACACACTGGTCTATGTAAATTATAAATTGCCCAAATACACATTTGTGTGACACACAATTGACCTAAATATGTTAACATAAAATGCAGGTGGTTGGCAACACATTTGTGTGAAAATATTTCATCTAATCACATTTACTACACAGATGACTAGTAATGTCTGATGCACTGAGGAAATATGCTGTGTGGAACATAGTGTCCAATAATGGAATGCTTTAAGCAGTGTAACCTAGAGAGATATCTGTCCAGCACGTAACACAGATCAGTGTTTTTTCATTGTAAATCAATGCTGGTACAATGTCTAATTATAAACTGATGGTTTTGACAGATTTCTCCTGTCTTAGAATTGATGTGACCATGGAGTTGGTGTATATTATTTCGGGAGGTGGGGCTGCCACCCACAATAGGGGGTACAGAGGCATCTCCCTCTTGCAAAAACTACTTGAAGTTAACTTTTTCACAAGTTGACAAACTGAATAATTCTCCTCGTTAACTAGTCTGTTGTCAGTATTCTCTTTTCAGACATATTGTGTTGGTACCAAACATTTTCATACCAATACGCTGCCAAGCACTTGTGGCTTAGGTAACTGTTTTAGGTGCGTTATGTGCTAGACAAATGTGTCGTCTACTAAATCACCCACATTCATATAGATATATATGTGTGTGTGTGTGTGTGTGTGTGTGTGTGTGTGTGTGTGTGTGTGTGTGTGTGTGTGTGTGTGTGTGTGTGTGTGAGTGTATGTACGCAGATATATATATTATATAGCAAACGTGTGGGGGCACAGAAGTGAAAGGCCCCTTACAAAAACATTTGAAAGACGTGACAGCAAGGTTTGAACTTTACTGTTATTTACAGAAATTGTACTTTATTTTTGAAGTGTCATGGTCCTCAATATTGGGGCTCACACTTTCAGTAGAAAACTATTCAATCTCTCTCTGTGATGAGCTTGTTGATTAGTACAAATGTGAATCTTGTCTTTCTTCTTAGCAGTAGCAGTTCTATTAACCCATTGTGTGATTTTGGTGCTTCTTAATTACAGCTAAGCTCCCTATTCTCTTAAGCTTCTATTTGACTTTACTAATGAGTGGTGTGGGTGTTCTTCTAGGATCGTGTGTCACTGGTACTGTAGAAGGCTTTGTGATATTCTTCTGGTAATCTGCCAAAGCCTGTGAGTAGATCAGTAAAAATCATGCATGAAGAAAGCAAAACTAATCAAAACAAAAAGAGCAGCACCAAAGATATTTGAAGAGAAATACAGGCAAAAGAGTCTGCACATGGAAAACTTTACAATACAAAAAATAAGAAGACAAAGAGGAAAAGGAGAAAAGGAGATCAGTAATGGAGAAGTGAAAGAAATAGAAGCTGAGGGTATGGAATACTTGCGAGGTGAAGGATTAAGTGTAGAAAAATCAAACTCAGAAAACACCACACCAGGGTAGAGAAAAGGGCATTCGAATTGAGGAGAAACCAGTGGAACAGGAAGCAACTGGTCAGTTGCCATATGAAGATATGTTGGAGCCTTACACAGGAAACCAGTATAAATGTTTACTTGAAGCTGGACAGCAAGGGAAGGAACAGGAAACTGTGGCAACTCTGATGCCGTCAATGTTGAGGAGTGATAGGCCAATGAGTTCCCACATGACAGAGCAATGGATGACACAGGAAGAAATTGAAGAGAATATGCTACAGGAAGATGTCTGTAGAATGTCTGCAGGAAATGGAGAACAAAAAAATGTGCCCTCATTTTAGAAGAAAAACTTAAGTCCTTCTCCATGAAACATCCAGTGGATGGCAGCCTTGTTTCCTGGACAGCCACAATGTCCATCTGCAATCTGCTCAGCTCGGTGTTAATGACTTCTGTCTTCCAAGCATCACTGATGTTCTGCAGGTCTTCAGTGAGGCTTGGAGTCATTGTCCTTACGTTCCATGTACCCAGCCTAAAGGCTGGTTTGGAGAACAAAGAGTATGCCCTCAGTTTAGAAGAAAATTATCTAAGAGAAGAGTTGCTTGATTTAATAGAGACAGATAGACATATTAAGATCAATGAAAGAAATAGAATGCAGAAGATTAATAAAACCCCAAAAGTTAGAAGTTTGATAAAACAAATGAACATAGTAATTAGGACTATCCATAGAGATCCATGTGATATAACAGAAGTAAGCAGAATATATTACTGTGCAGCTAAATTAATAACAGATAAAATTCTACCACAAGAACACAGGGTAGTAAGGGAAAGTAAGGGGAAAAATTGAATACCATCATGGAAGTATCGAATAAAGAAAACTATAAAGCCATTAAGACAGGAAGTGTCACTGTTAGAAGAATATAGAAGAGGGAACAGATCAGCTAAAATACTCAGAAAGACAGATGTGATAAAAGTAATGCACATTATTAGAACAGATCAGGATCTATCATGCACTATTGCAAATAAACAAAATCTCAGCACAGGGAGAACAACTTAGAAGATATGCAGATAAGTACAAAGGAAAAGCGCAAAATAAGCAATTTATTGATGACCCCAAAACGTTTTATAGAAAATTGGGAAACAAGACAAAAGGGGTTGAAAGACCACACGAAAAAGAAGAAATAGATACATTTTGAAAAAATATCTTTTAAGATCTTTGGAACATAATAAAGATGCTAATTAGATAGAAGAGGTAAAAGAGAGAATAAGTTCAGATGTACAGGATATGAAATGGGATGGACTAATGGCCAGAGAGATTGAAATAAAGTTAAGAAAAGCCTACAGCTGGAAAACCCAGGCCTGGATGCAGTACCTAACTTCTGGTTAAAAGTATTAACATCTTTGTATGAAGATTTAGCCATGAGTAAGAACTATTTATATGTACACCCAGAACAGACACCAGCCTGGGTAACAACAGGAAAAACAATGCTCCTACTTAAGAGTGATCCTAAAAATTATAGACCAATAACTTGCCTTCCGACATTGTATAAACTATACACCGGAATTTATGCCGACAGAGTTTATATTCATTTAGAAGAAAACTCAATCATAGCAAAAGAACAAAATGGTAATAAAAGAAAGTCATATGCAACAAAGAATCATTTGTTGTTAAATAAAGTCATAGTGCAAAACTGTAAAAAGGGGAAGAATCTAAGTATGGCATGGATTGACTACAAAAAAGCATTTGACAGTATCTCACATTCATGGATACAAGAGTGCTTAAAAATGTATAAGATACATCCTACACTGCTCGATTAAATCACAGTGACCATGAAACAGTGGCAAACCACTTTGGAGCTAAGTCATGACAAAGGACAAATTATTATTCCAGGGATAAAAATCCAAAGGGGGTGATTCCAGGGTGACTCTCTGGCACCGCTGCTATTCTGCCTTGCCCTTAAACCATTAAGCTGGCTATTTAGCACATTAGGCCATGGCTATAATTTGGCTCCTAGAAAACAACAAAGTGTAAAGACATCTCATCTTCTTTTTGTGGATGATTTAAAACTGTAATAGTTCATCAGATGAGGAACTGAAAGCACAACTGCAAGTGGTTAAAACTTTTTCAGATGACGCAGGAATGTCATCTGGTCTTGATAAATGTACAAAAACAACCTTTAAAGCAGGAAAACTGCAGCAGATAGTTTGGGACAAGAATGTGATATAAAACAACTTGAGCAAGAGGGAGTGTATAAATATTTGAGAATTGATGAAGGATCAACAATAAAACATGGGCAAATGCAAATAAAACTAAGGAATATTTTTGAAGACTTAAATAATACTGAAAACAGTATTGACATCTAGGGACAAGTCCAGGCTATAAAACAATTTGCTCTTCCTGTCCTAACTTACAGTGACTGACTGGCCACAAAAGGTGTTGGCTAGGTTGGACAGGAAAACAAGAAGGATGCTTCATGCTCATCAAATGATTTATAAAAATCAGGTACCAAGATTATATATTCCCTGTTCTGAAGGAAGCATGGGCCTCCTCAAAATTGATTACATGTATAAATCTGCAATCTTGGGACTGCATACATACCTGCTGACTTCACAAGACCCAAATGCAGTGAAAGTTTTGAAACATGAAGAGAATAAGTCTAAGATGACTTCCCTGCTTAGTTTAGCAGAAGCATATTGGCATCAAGTGGGAATGGAAATCAAAACAGAAGTAGATAAAAATCAGGCAGCAACTGAATGTGCCAAAAAACAAAAGGAAGAGTACAAGGTGAAGGATCAGATGAGAAATTGAGAAATGTGGAACATGCATAAATATAGTTGCAAGTAGAGAAAATTCTTGGAACAACCTCATATTGATCAGAATCAAATACAGGAATGGATAAGGAGAGGTGAAGTCAAACCAGAAGACAAAAGGCTAATATTGGCGGCCCAAGGTAGTGGACTACATGCATGTTGGTTTACAAAGTCCATTGAACATGTGGGAGAAACAGACAAATGTAGGTTTTTTTAAAACAGAATTGGAAATAGTTGCAAATGTCTTTGCTAGCTGTGATACACTAATGGCTGAAGGACTGTATACTGAAAGGCATAATAATGCATTGGATTATTATTAATATTGGAGCTTTTCTCCCGGGCCTCCGCTGAAAATGGACATGCATCCAGTCGGACTATCCTGGTTAACAAATGTAAAATAAAATAAATAAATAAATGCGGCAAGACTGTTGCATTGGGAATTATAATACTGAGGTAACTGAAAAGCACTTAAAATATGAGCCACAAAGCATCATAGAAAATGACGAATTTTATATCACATGGGATCATCCATGCCCATTAATGATTATGGAATTGAAGGGACACATGATAGGGTGGCAAATGATGTTAATGTTGGTGGTGACAATGGTTTTACCATGTCTGAAGATTGCCCATATGTTAATTCCCCTTTAGAGACCCCCAGGTGCAGAGATCTGAATGGATAAGAAAAAAGGGTCAGAATGGCCTGAGTGCTGCCAGAAAGGAATCAAACTATGTAAACCAAAGGAAGGAGAGGGGGAAGGGGAATCATTGGCATCAATAATATGTTATTTAGCTAATCTGGTTATGGTAGAGAATGATAGTGATGACTTTTCTATATACAATTATAGTGATGTTAACATTGAAAGAAAACATCCACATCTATTTGAAAAAGGTTTGAATTTTGTCCCTAGACATGAACAACCTCCTAACAAACTTCAAGCTATTTACTACAAAATTAAATTTAAGTTTGTGGTTCAGAAATTCTCAACCCCCAGATACAAAGCACTTTGATCAGGTTAGCTTCTTTAACCCCCACCCCCCAATGAATTCACAGATTTCTTTATTCAAAAAAATGTGTGAATTTGACATTTAGAAAGGGATGGTTAACAACAAAAATACAAAAATGAAATTTAATTTAAATAGGGATGAACATAAATTATTAAGTCAGGTTTGTAACAACAAGACAATCAGAGGAATGAAACCTGACAAAGGTGGGAGGCTTGTGGTGTGGAACACAATTGACTGTGTTAATAAAATGGAGAAAATTTTCAGCAGCGATACCTATTGTGAAGTTTCCATCAACGAGGTCAATATATTTTATGCTAAAATTGATAGTTTGCTATATGATTTTCTGCTGGATAGGTTAATAGATGGGGACCTTCATAAAATTTGTTAAATTCTGAATACTTGATCTCCAGAATTTTTGGAATACCTAAGATTCATGAGAGCCTTAATGATCGACCTTTAAGGCCTATTGTGAATGATACTAATTCAAAAACGCACCCACTGGCTAAATATATTGAATTTTTGTCGAAGGATGTTGTGATTAATCACATTTGTGTAGGTAAATATTCTTGGGACTTCCTAATGCAGGTCAACCCCACCCCTATTTATACATGGACAATCTTATCTTTGTAACAGTGGATGTCAAGGATGTATTCACTGTCATTCCCCATAAAATAGGTATCCAGTGAGTGCATGAATATCTGACTAAGCATACTAAATGGGGTAATTCTAAAATCTATAAGGTCGTTACCTTACTAGATATTGTGTTACAGAATCATTTTGTTTATTTTGAAGGATCTTTGTGCCATCAACAGACTGGAGTTTCAATGGGGCGGCATGTACCGCTATGTATGCAAATATCGTAATGGCGTATTGCGAAGAGAAGTATGTGATGCAGTCTGAGTTCAAAAGGAAATGGAATCTATATTGCAGATTCATTGATGATATATGTATAGTTTGGACGGGTACAATTGAAGAGATATATTATTTTGTTAATTTTTTGGATAACACTACAGAGTTTTTAAATTTTACCTTCAGCTATTCTCAGGAGAAAATTCATTTTCTGGATGTTCTACTAGCTAAAGATCAAACCAGGAAAAAGTTTAGGTCTAGTATTTTCAGGAAGGCCACTTACTCAAATACAATGCTACATTTTTCCAGCTGCCATCCCTACCATCAGAAAAAAGACATAGTTAAGGGCCAAATGGTAAGGGCAGCTTGAATGGCCTCTGATGTAAATATTTTTCCTGATGAAATACAAAAATTACAATGCATATTCATGTCTAGAGGGTATCCCTGTGAATTAGTAACTGCAATAAGGGCTGAAGTTACAAACAAAAGTGAAGAGGGTTTATATAAATCCCTTCTTGGCTGTCCACAAAGTGTATAGAGGAATGACAACAGGAAAGATTTAGGTAAAACATTTATAGGTTCATAGGTTGGTACTAGGCTATCGGCCCTAGGGCATATACAAGCCTAGCCATAACAATTCCCTGGATATTTCTTCCCACGATATTTACTTCCCTGGACTCCTGTCTAGCAGGGCAACTGACATGATCCCCTGGGAGAATTTCCTATCTCCCATCCAATCATCAAGGTTCCTCTTGAAGTGGGCCAAGGAGGCACTCTGCTTGACATGTATGGGCAGTCTATTCCAGAGTATGGGGAGTCACTGGGTCAGGAACCTATCCTCCCAGCATGTTTTGTTCATTGTGATGACAGGGTTTAGATCCCTGGAGCGTGTGGCTCTGAGGGATTGAGATTTCTTTAAGTGGAGCATGTCCAGCAGCTCAGGGTTTGACATGGCCTTGTATGTTAAGCAGAGATCGTCACTGAGTAGACAATATTCCACAGAGTATAGCTGGAGTTTTTTTAGATGGTCAGCATATTACATCTGCTTTAGGCCTGTGATTCTTTTAGTGAGGTATTTCTGCGGCCTTTCCAGCTGTTGCAGATGTCTTGTGAGGCACATACCAAATGGGGCATTATACATTATAATGGGTCTAATGAGGGATGAGTACAGTGTGACAATGACCTCCTTTTTTCTGGATGAAAAGCCCTTAGTGTGCCACATAGAAGGATTTCCTGACTGTTGTGGCGATGTGGTTATCGAAGGTGAAACCACTGTCCACCTGTGTCCCTAAGTCTCTCATCACACTTTCGGTGTTTAGTGTATTGCCACCTATGTGGTAATTCATGGGGATAATTATACATTTCTTGGCATTAAGCTTGAGCCCATGGCTCTGGCACCAAGCATCTGTTTCTGTAAGGCCCTTTTGTAGAATATCCACATCATTTGGGGATTCAATAATGGCTCCCAGTCTGCAGTCATCTGCGAACATTATTAGCCAGACTCCCTTAGTGTTGGCCTGTACTTCAGAGAAGTAGATGCCAAACAAGAGCAGTCCCAGGACTTGAACTCTGAGGTGCTCCACTTGTCACTTGTCTAGAGCTGGATTTGGTGAAGCTACTTTTACAGATTAAACATACCCATTCTAGGTAAGGTGCCAGTTCATTCAGCTCACGAAGTCATGTGTGCCACTGCCCTCATCTGGTCCCATGGATGCTGTATTCTTAGCTTTGGAGAGTGTAACCTTATATGTTTTACTGTGCATTACATTACACATATGGTTGAAGCTGCTTTCTGTTTTTCTCTAGAGTCTACTTGGTAAGGGTAAGTTTAATTTTATACAGCAGACTGTCCTTATTCACTCCATTAGGAGGTATTAGGTAAGGGTAAGTTTAATTTTATACATATATATATATATATATATATATATATATATATATAGGGTAAGTATAATTTTATACAGCAGACTGTCCTTATTCATGATCTACTTTAGTAGATTGAATGAACATAAGATTGAAATGCATAACATTGAGACGAGAACATCGAAAAGGCAAAACAGTGTCATATATAGAGCTATAAAACTGCATGACATTTGGTTGAATGCCTGTTTGACTGAATCCAAACACTGAAAGATGAAAGCCCATTTATATCATATATATATAGATAGAAAGATGATTAAACCAAGTGGCATGCAGTTTAATTTTATACAGCAGTCTGCCCTTATTCACTCCATTAGGAGGTATCAGGTAAGGGTAAGTTTAATTTTATACAGCAGACTGTCCTTATTCACTCCATTACAGGTATTAGGTAAGGGTAAGTTTAATTTTACACACACACACCTTACACACACACAGATTTGGGGTTTAGAGTATTGTATCAAGTTCTTCCTAAGAGGGAAGCTGCTTTCTGTTTTTCTCTAGAGTCTACTTGGTAAGGGTAAGTTTAATTTTATACAGCAGACTGTCCTTATTCACTCCATTAGGGGGTATCAGGTACGGGTAAGGTTAATTTTATAATGCGGACTGTCCTTATTCACGCCATTAGGAGGTATTAGGTAAGGGTAAGGTTAATTTTATAAAGCAGACTGTCCTTATTCACTCCATTAGGAGATATCAGGTAAGGGTAAGGTTAATTTTATAATGCGGACTGTCCTTATTCACTCCATTAGGAGGTATTAGGTAAGGGTAAGTTTAATTTTATACAGCAGTCTGCCCTTATTCACTCCATTAGGAGGTATCAGGTAAGGGTAAGGTTAATTTTATACAGCAAACTGTCCTTATTCACTCCATTAGGAGGTATTAGGTAAGGGTAAGGTTAATTTTATACAGCAGACTGTCCTTATTCACTCCATTAGGAGGTATTAGGTAAGGGTAAGGTTAATTTTATACAGCAGACTGTCCTTATTCACTCCATTAGGAGGTATTAGGTAAGGGTAAGGTTAATTTTATATAGCAGACTGTGCTTATTCACGCCATTAGGAGGTATTAGGTAAGGGTAAGGTTAATTTTATACAGCAGACTGTCCTTATTCACTCCATTAGGAGGTATCAGGTAAGGGTAAGGTTAATTTTATACAGCAGACTGTCCTTATTCACTCCATTAGGAGGTATTAGGTAAGGGTAAGGTTAATTTTATACAGCGGGCTGTCCTTATTCACTCCATTAGGAGGTATTAGGTAAGGGTAAGGTTAATTTTATACAGCGGGCTGTCCTTATTCACTCCATTAGGAGGTATTAGGTAAGGGTAAGGTTAATTTTATACAGCAGACTGTCCTTATTCACTCCATTAGGAGGTATCAGGTAAGGGTAAGGTTAATTTTATACAGCAGACTGTCCTTATTCACTCCATTAGGAGGTATCAGGTAAGGGTAAGTTTAATTTTATACAGCAGACTGTCCTTATTCACTCCATTAGGAGGTATTAGGTAAGGGTAAGTTTAATTTTATACAGCAGACTGTCCTTATTCACTCCATTAGGAGGTATTAGGTAAGGGTAAGGTTAATTTTATAAAGCAGACTGCCCTTATTCATGCCATTAGGAGGTATTAGGTAAGGGTAAGGTTAATTTTATAATGCGGACTGTCCTTATTCACTCCATTAGGAGGTATTAGGTAAGGGTAAGGTTAATTTTATACAGCAGACTGTCCTTATTCACTCCATTAGGAGGTATTAGGTAAGAGTAAGGTTAATTTTATATAGCAGACTTTGCTTATTCACGCCATTAGGAGGTATTAGGTAAGGGTAAGGTTAATTTTATACAGCAGACCGTCCTTATTCACGCCATTAGGAGGTATTAGGTAAGGGTAAGGTTAATTTTATACAGAGGACTGTCCTTATTCACTCCATTAGGAGGTATTAGGTAAGGGTAAGGTTAATTTTATACAGCAGTCTGCCCTTATTCACTCCATTAGGAGGTATCAGGTAAGGGTAAGGTTAATTTTATATAGCAGACTTTGCTTATTCACGCCATTAGGAGGTATTAGGTAAGGGTAAGGTTAATTTTATACAGCAGACCATCCTTATTCACGCCATTAGGAGGTATTAGGTAAGGGTAAGGTTAATTTTATACAGCGGGCTGTCCTTATTCACTCCTTTAGGAGGTATTAGGTAAGGGTAAGGTTAATTTTATACAGAGGACTGTCCTTATTCACTCCATTAGGAGGTATTAGGTAAGGGTAAGGTTAATTTTATACAGCAGACTGTCCTTATTCACGCCATTAGGAGGTATTAGGTAAGGGTAAGGTTAATTTTATACAGCAGACTGTCCTTATTCACTCCATTAGGAGGTATTAGGTAAGGGTAAGGTTAATTTTATACAGAGGACTGTCCTTATTCACTCCATTAGGAGGTATTAGGTAAGGGTAAGGTTAATTTTATACAGCGGGCTGTCCTTATTCACTCCTTTAGGAGATATTAGGCCTTTCTATTGGGCAATAACAAGAACCATGATGACAGGCAGAGACACTGGAGCAAATCAAATCACCACTGACATTAGTGATGTGGGTTGCCATGCTGCAGAAAGACAAATGATATGAAAAACAATGGAAAATTATACGCCACAGATTGACGGCCATCTAAACTCATGGAGTCAACCCACCGCAAGGTATGTTACTTACTGATAAGGAGAGAGTTTTTCTTGCAATGGCTCTTGAAGTCTCACTGGTATTGTAGGGTTCCATCAGAATAGTTGTAAGCCTGTTTTATTGGTTATTACATACAATGGTTCCTGAAGTCTCATTGTTTGGTATCCCTGGGGCAGACTTAGGGCCCCATTGGGATAGTTGTAAGCCTGTTTTATTGGTTATTATATATGTGTTGTTTCCTATTGTACTTAAATATTGTTGGGTAATATGAGGCTGTTACTGGGTAATACAGGCCTACATATCTTAATGTGAATGTCCATTGGCTGGACATAAACTCTAACTCCTCTACACCTAGCATGAATTATATGGTTTCAAACAACTGATTAATAGCTCCACACATTATAGCAAGATATCAAATTCCCTATTAGACTGGATGCTATATATCGGACCCTAGCAAATATTCCAAAGTCAGACTCTCCCAGTGATCATCTCCCAATCTATACAACTAGACATCTAATACATCCAGTTAAACAACATATTTATAAAACAGCATGTAACATTTCCAAGTTTAACCCAGAAATGTTCATTACTACATTAACATCTATTAACTGGAACTTCCTAAAAAATGTTCCCCTTAAACAATGCTGTAAATGAATTCAATACAACTTTTCTAAATATCCTAAATACTGTTGCACCTCCTAGAAGGAAGAGACTAAAACAAATAATGCAATCTGGCTATCCAAAAAGGGTAGAACGCTAATGTAGGATAGAGAAAAAGCATGGAAAGAATGGCAGAAATATAAAACTCCTCAATGTCTTGAAAACTTCAGATCGCCTCTCAATCATACTAAAAAGCACTACACTATAATAACTTATAGAATAATACTAAACACAACCCTAAAAAATGTTGGACAGCCATTAAAGAAATTTTACAACCTGGCCAAAAATTCAACCTAAGCCCCTCTCCTGATAACTCACCACTGGAAAATTTAATACAGTTCAACCCTTATTTTATAGATAGTATAGCATCTCTAACCAAGGATTCCCCAGCAACTAATCCCAACCCTGCTCAACAGCCGTATGTCACCACATCTATTTTCACCTTCTAGCCTGTGCTCAGATCCTATATAAAACTACTCTTAAACAAACTCAAAGCATATTCTACTTTAGTCGATGACCTTTAAAGTGAGTACCTTAAAATAGCAGCCGATGGCATTGCCTATCCTGTCTCAATCCTTATAAATAGGTCAGTCCAGGAATCCCATGTTCCCTCTCTCTGGAAAAAGTCACACATTATCCCGCTGCACAAAGGAGAAAATTCACAGACCTATAGCAATCGCATCTCCCCTCTCCAAAAAATACTTGAAAAATTTATTCAAAAACAATCGCTAGATTACCTCCTGCAGGAAGAATTCCTATCCCTACACAACATGGCTTCCATCCTCCCCGTAGTGCTAGCACTTCTCTTCTAACCTGTACAGATACTGTCAATAGAGCTGGCGATAACATCAGACTAGTCTCTTCCTTATTTCTAGACTTGCCTATAGCCTTCGACACAGTTTGTCACAGCAAACTTCTACTTCAAATGACATGACTAGGTCTCTCTCAGCCCACCCTTCTGTGGTCCAAAAGCTACCTGTCCAATTGATATCAGTCAGTAAAGTGGCACTCCACACTCTATACTTACCTTCCAGTCACCAGCGGTGTACCACAAGGCTCTATCAATGGTCCACTCCTGTTTAACATTTTCACCAACACCCTCTGTACATCCACACAACAGGCCACCCTAAGACAATACGCAGATGATTCCACTCTCATTTGCATATCTGACAAAATGGTACATCTCCAAAAAATTACTCAGGAAGCTTTAACAGCCACAGAAACATGGTTTCATAACTCACAACTCATATTCAATCCAAAAAAGACCAAACTACTACTTTTTTCTCCCAAATGCCTCTCTAATGAAAAAACTAAATTTAAAGTCCCGTCTGTTGAGAATACAACCACTGAAGTCACTTCTCATAGCAAATTATTAGGGGTGACAGTGGATAAAAATCTTACACTTGACCTGTATATACAAAATTGCGTAAGAAAAACTCATCAAAAACTAGGGATGCTTTACAGAGCCAAAAAGCTACACTTCTCACTATTTATCTCCTTCCACGCTTCTTTATGGTGCTCTCTTCCTTACTAACCTCCAGGCTTCACAAAAATTTAAACTTGAACAATACTACAACAACGTTGCTAAATTTGCAGCACATACCCTTTCAGAACTCACCCACTGTATAGCACTAAAAAGCCTAAATTGGGTAGAACTGCCTCATCAGCTAACATATGCACAGCTTCTTATCATCTACAAAATTATCCAGCATCCATCTGCCTGTTCACCAGGAAAAAACATTCTGCACAACTGTGTTCCCAGTTGGTCACTGTGAACCAGTGACCAAAAACTCCTGTCTATAAACCTATTAAAATCTGTTGCCCATTGTTTGTACTCGTACAAGGTTGCTAAGGCCTGGAGCTCCTTATCTGTATCCATCAGGATCATTGAAAACCACTCTGAAAGACTTCCTAGCTGAACTCTGTCTCTATCTCCTTAGTCTCCCTTCTTCACTTATTTCCTGACTTCTATCAGATTCTCTTGCCTGACTTTCTCTATAAATATACCATAAGCCTGTTTTTTCCTCACTTCATATTGCACTTCCTGTTTGTATTAGACTAACTTAGCTTTAATTTCTGTACAAACTGTCTAAAATTTCTTTAAATATTAAATCATTTCATATAACTTGTATAAATTCTTAACCAGTGTTTTTATATTATGTCTAATTTGTTATAATTATTTAAACTGCAGATGGTTTTGTTTTGTTTTGGAAAACTGTGAACTTATTGTTCTTAAAATGTTTTGTAATAATTTGGAGCTCTTCTCTCCAGGCCTCCACTGAAAACAGGCTTCTGTCCAGTGGGTACCTTCCCAGTAGTCAACTGTCAATAAATAAATAAATAGAGCATGGCCATAATGCATATTTTATATGACAAGTAGCAGTAATATGTAATGCATGGAGCACCATGACTATATTCCAAAAATGGGTGAAAGACAAAGTTTTAAATACTTTTATAAATGCTGGCAGCAAACCACAAATCCGAAGGCCAGGAATCCAAAGTTTTTATTATAAAAAACAATAAAACACTTCAAATGCTGTCTAGCTCCTCGGATTCAACAGTATTTACAGAGTATGAAATTTCACTAAAAACCCACTCTTTATATACCAACACATAGGTCTATATCATATGAGAGCGCATTGCATAAATTGCAAACGCTCAGAATATCGAACGTACCGGACCTCGAAGTGCTTTTTCTGAGATCGTGGTACAGTGAAGAATGGGATATTTGCCCTTTCCTCTTGTGATCTCGGAGTTGGAATATATATTTAGTGGGAGGTGTGGGGGGCTGTTTGAGGTCTGGTACGTTCGATATTATGAGTGTTCATAATTTGTGCGATTCGCTCATATGATATAGATCCCAAAACATTACTTACATATTAAACAATTAATTAATTAAACAAGTAAAGCAACACCCTCCAACTGCATTCCATATTTAACCCTTTGGGAGACAATGTATCAAACTTCAAAATAAAAATGCATTCTTTCTGAACCAATTTATTTTTTATATTAACTTCATCAAAAGGCTCAGTGCACATTTGTTCTAAGATTGTTATTTGAAGTCCCTCAACACTGCTATTATGATGGACTTTAAAATGAATAGCCACTTGTTCTTTTATTCCTGTTGCAAATACCGTTTTGCTCTCACCAATATAAAGCTTTTCACATGGACACAAGTGCATAAACGATCCCCACACTATCATACCTAAAATTCCCCTGAACTTCATATTTCCTTCCACTAATACTATTAAAACTGCCAACCACAAAATTATAACAGGAACATTTCCCAGAAGGAACCGTTCCCTCAAAACTGATCTCCCTACTCATACCCTCCAATGGTGCAAAACATTTTCCATGGACCAATATATCACCAATATTCCTACCCCGTTTATATGAGATATGTGGCTTTCTCTCTAATATATCCATAAAATCCTTATGTTGCACGAAAAAGCCGCAGTAAAAAATTACTAATTCTATCAATTCAGTACTGAATAAACTATAGCTAATGACAACAAAAATGTGTTCCTTACCAGCCTTTTCAAACATTGCGAGATCCTTATCTTTAATTTTTACAATATTTTTCTTATCAATCCTATTCAATTTTTTTACAGTCTCCCGTAACATCTCACTATCATAACCTCTTCTACTAAACATTGTAATTGTGTCTCTTAACTCACTATTAAATTCTCCATCATCACTGCATATCCTACTCAGGCTCAAAAATTCACCATAGGTTACAACCTGCAAAATATGAGGGGGGTTGACAACTATGTCCATGCCAAAATTGACTCCTACCTTCAAACTTTGTATGCTCTTTCATCTTAATGTTGTAATTCATAATTTCTTAATTGCAATGTATAGAAAGACTACTTTGTCTCCTATTTATAATCCATCAAACTTTAAATGAAATGTTTTCATTCATATTACATACAAATTGTTATACCCTATCCCTGCCCCCCCCCTTACATATAAAAATTAAATCATCAATAAACCTGCAATATCTTAACACATACTTCCTAAAAAACTACTTTTATATAAATAACAATCCTCCAAAAAAACTGTAAACATATTTGTATACATGGGGGTAAATGATGCCCCATGGTCGTACCCTGCAACTGTTTCTACAACTGTCCATTAAACTCAAAAAAATTATTACTAAGACAACAATAAACTAATTCAACAACATAATGTGCTCTGGGATTATCATCTAAAAATAAGACAATGCTTTTTTCCCTATTGTGACTGACCTTTATAAATGCTGTTTAGATCTGATCTCATGCTGGGGACTGATGGTGGACACAGCCAGCAGGTAAAAGAGGAAAAACAGCTTTAAAAGCTGTAGACACTTTGCTGTACAACACTTCTAAATGAAAAGTGAGGCACACTTTATTTTAGAGCCTTTAGTTATTCAGAGGGACATTTCATTTCTGCCTTCTGTTTGCTTGACAGTGCTAAAGTGTTTTATTAGCCTTCAAAGGCTTTGCAAGCTAATAAAACACTTTGCACTTCTATACTATTTTTTCTGTAACTGTCCTTTTGGCCACAGGTCTGTGAGGGGGCTCTTCAGCACAAAATGCACAACCAGAATGTAGCAGCAGTTCTAGTTCCCAAAGTGAGAGAAAAATGGATAATGTGAGTACACCAAAGTGAGAGACAAATGGATAATGTGAGTACACCAAAGTGAGAGAAAAATGGATAATGTGAGTACACCAAAGTGAGAGACAAATGGATAATGTGAGTACACCAAAGTGAGAGACAAATGGATAATGTGAGTACACTAAAGTGAGAGACAAATGGATAATGTGAGTACACCAAAGTGAGAGACAAATGGATAATGTGAGTACACCACAGCAGCCTACCCCTGAATCTACTATGTGAATCCCCCATATCACAGCCAGCTTTACAGGGCTGCATCCACTAGTAACAGATTTGATGCTGACGGTAGGCTCTGGAACAACACAAATAAAGCTCCATGCACTACAAAGAATTATGATCTGGTCTCACTGATCATAATCCTTAATTAGGACTCTCAACAAAGATGCTAAAAAGCACCTCTCAAGCTTCATTTACTGCCTACATTTCATCATGGCAACCATGTTTTTAAGATGTAATAAGTTGGTTATGATCGTACACCCAACCATAATGCTCTATGTTATACACGGGTTATAACATATGAGAGATATGCTTATACATCAGGCCAAAGCTATCTGTTAAAGTTTAGTTATCTAAAACAAAACCATTGGAAGAGTTAATAACTAAATTGTTGTGTTTTGCAGGATCACATAGGTTCATAGGTAGGTACTAGGCTATTGGCCCTAGGGCCTATATAAGCCTAGCCAAAGGTACCCTGGCTTTCGCCACCCAAGAAAATTATTTTCCTGTGCCCCTGTCGAGCAGAGCCACAGAAGTGATCCCCGGGGTGAATTTCCTATCTCCCATCCAATCAAGATTTTTCTTGAGGAGTGCTAATGAGGAGCTTTGTTTGATATAGATCGGTAGCTTGTTCCAGAGTATGGGAAGTCTGTGGGCCAGGAGTCTATCCCTCCAGCATGTAGTATCCATCTCTCTCTCTCTCCATGTATATATTGCACCCTCACCCCCCCCTACTTAAATATACCAACTGTGAGATCGTACTACAGTGAAGAGAACCGTAATACTCCTGTTGAACTTACCATTCTCTTCACAGTAGCGCAATCTCAGAGTTGGTATATTTAAGTACGAGGGATGCAGGGGGGCTTGCCCCCCTGCAAACACATTATTTTAGGTTTTTTTGGTCCACTTTTGAGTTTCGAGATACCAAAATCTTGATGTTTTGAGTTCAGTATCTCAAACCTCAAGATTTTGGTATTTCGAAAATTTAAAAGTGGACCTATATATATATATATATATATATATATATATATATATATCTATATGGGTCTACTACCATAGATCGAAATTACACTATTTCGAAATATGATAGTGTCCCACTAATGCGAAAGTGCACTTTCGCGAAAGTCACTAAGTCGAACGAGACATTTCCTGCACTGTGGTGCGGTAGTGACGGACCTTAGGGTTAGGGCTTGGGTTAAGGATAGTGGATAGCTAGTAGGGCTATCCACTATCCTTAACAGAAGCCCTAACCCTAAGGTCCGTGACTAACACAAACACAGTACAGGAAATAGGTACTGCTCAGTGGAGGAAATACAATTTCCTGCACTGTGGTGCAGTAGTCACGGAGCTTAGGGTTAGGGCTTGGCCTACTAGCTATCCACTATCCATTACCCAAGCCCTAACCCTTCGTACTAGTGACTTTCACAAAAGTGCACTTTCGTGTTAGTGGGACACTACTATCGTATTTCGAAATAATGTAATTTTGATCTACGGTAGTAGACCCATATATATATATATATATATATATATATATATATATATATATGTATGTATATAGATATATATATATAGATATATATGTATGTATATATATATCTGTGTGTGTGTGTGGATGGCCAATGTCAGATTTTTTTTTTATTACTACGTTGTTTTGTCGATGTCTCTTTTGAGGGCACACCTGGTACAAATGTAATTGATTAAATAGCTATCAGCCAAACACACAGCTAAACATCTCTTGTACTCACACACACACTCAAATATATATATATATATATATATATATATATATATATATATATATATATATATATATATATATAGTCTAGGACTGTTCACTGAAAGCACATTTCACTGAAAGTCAAATGACTGTGCACGAATCACTGAAAACACAATTCACTGAAACACATTTCATTTAAAGTTATATATGGCCTTTTCCCCACTATAGTGTGACCCTGAAGTTAGAATATATAGTAAGGGGGGGTGGGGTAGTCCCCCATTTAGTTTGGATATATATTAAGTTTAGAAAAGAGTGATTTATTGAAATTGCAAGTATCCATGTGTATAGTTCTATATATTCTACCTCCAGGGTCGCACTACAGTGGGGAAAAAGCCATATATAACTTTCAGTGAAATGTGTTTCAGTGAATTATGTTTTCAGTGAATCGAGCTTTCAGTGAATAGTCGTAGACCCATACACACACATATATATATATATATATATATATATATATATATATATATATAGATGTGTGTGTGTGTGTGTGTGTGTGTGTATACATATGAGATGTTTATGCAAAAACAACTCAGTCATACACTGCTGGGATTTGTGTCAAAACGTCATCTTACAAAATCTTATCAAAGCTGAGACACGATGTATTTGAAAACTGAAATGCTAGTAGATTCTATCTGAAATGAAAGCAAGACAAACATTGCTCTTTATATAAAAATATATTGAAATATACTGTGGTGGTGGTGCTGCGGTAGCGTTGTCGCCTCACAGTAAGACGTTGTCCTGTTCGACTGTCAGCTAGAGCGTCTTCTGTGTGGAGACATGCATGAATGGACGTACCTTCGTTGAAGGTTGTGTGTCAGGGCCGGCAACTCGGCACATAAAAATCTACTGCCAATCATTAGCGAACCGGAGTTCCGCTGTGGCGACCCCTAACCGTGAAAAGCGGAAAGACACACAACAACAAGAACTGTAAGTGGTAGCTAAAAATGAGTAGCACAACATCATTTACAACAGATTGTGTAGTCATTTTGGGCCAAATGCCAAGCCAGACTTTTAGAAATAATTAAGGGAAGAAAGCCTGTTTCTTTTGGTGTAGTAAATTAATCTTCCAGCTTCTTTAAAATATCTTAAAGTTTTGTAAAATAAGGACATTGTTATAAAATTCACCAATGTACTGTCATGGTTAAATGCTTGAGGTTTTTGAAAATGAGATCTGTACCATACTGTGCTGTTTTGTCAATGAAGTTTGAATGGAGGTGATAGGCATGATGAAAAAAATCAAACTTGATATCATAGGAGTAACATCGTAATTAGAAAAAAAAAACATGGTTATACTGCACCTGAAGGAACTACCAAGGTATATTAGCATTGTTCATGCACGCAGTAACATCGTAATTAGAAAAAAAAAAACATGGTTATACTGCACCTGAAGGAACTACCAATGTACATTAGCATTGTTCATGTATGTAAACATGGTTATACTGCACCTGAAGGAACTACCAAGGTACATTAGCATTATTCATGTATGCAGTAACATTGTAATTAGAAAAAAACTTTCTTATACTGCACCTGAAGGAACTATCAAGGTACATTAGCAATGTTCATGTATGCAGTAACATCGTAATTAGAAAAAAACATGGTTATACTGCACCTGAAGGAACTACCAAGGTACATTAGCATTGTTCATGTATGCAGTAACATCGTAATTAGAAAAAAACATGGTTATACTGCACCTGAAGGAACTACCAAGGTACATTAGCATTGTTCATGTATGCTTTGATTAGAAATGTGTAAGCTGGGAGAAAATGCATGAAATCAAACATTGCACTCTGAATCGATGAAAAGGAACATAAACCCGTATCTTTGGAACTACCTTGAAAGTATACAGGACTACATACTCTTGATTCAATTTATGTGGGATTTAACACACACATACTCTTCCGAGAGGGTGCATATCTGGGTAGACTGTTAAAATATCTGTGAACTTTTCTTTTAACATATAAGGTTAATTTATTCAGAAAAACATCTGATGAGTGGAATATGAGTTGGCAATAACTGAAGGGTGCATGGTGATATCCATTCTGAAAGTGGAATACTGTAATTATAGTGTAACTGTTTAAAGGTAAGTTGGATACAGCTGCAATAGTAAACTGTCCGGCTTTGATACTCTTATTTTACTTATTTTAGAATAATATGTACAACTTCTCTGGAGAAGTTTGTTGCCATGCAATGATAAACCATTAGAGTAGGAAAACAAAAGGAAAACAGGTCTTATGTGATTTCTCTTTCCTATATTGAAGAAATCATGGTGTGTTGAATCCCTATTCTGAATAACAGTCTGAATATATATACTCAAGCATTTACCGAGTTGTAATTATAGTATTAACAACAAGGTTTTATAATGTTTTATATTTTCCCTTTAAATACTAGAAATGCTCTGTAATAACAATTCTGCCACATCGCCATAAAATATCTTTTATTTTTTTTACTGATTAGCTAATGAGCTCAGTTTAGTTTAATAGAGTGCCTACGCACAAAGCTTTTCCACTGTAGAATTACCATGCGTTGACCTGAGGGTGTCTCTAGGGCAAGATGATTTTAAGGCTTGTTAACTAGTTATACTATAAACAGGTTTAATGAGAAATTTGTAATACATGTGTCTGTGGTTAGAATCAAAAGCAGGTTTGTGGCACTAAACAAAAGAAATCCCACATCATTACTAAACTTAGTCTAATATAAAATATGAAATTCAGTTCTAAAACGTTATGATGATAGGTGATGATAATGTGAACTGTATAAAATGTAGGCATTTTATTTAGTATAACAGCTAATGTCATACATTTATATCTACATTTATATCTATATATAGATATACAGATATAGATACACACACAAATATATATATATATATATATATATATATATATAGATATATATATATATATAGATATGGGTATAGGGCACTGGATCGAAAGGACAGTGTACCAACACCCACTAGATTGACTTTATAATGTCGACGTCACCAATATTTGCATGTTCTACTTATGCTTCAAGGATTATCCCAGAGTAGACTAAACCAATGGCAAAGGGGCAAGTCGCCCTGCACCCCCCACCCTCTGCTAGTTATATATACTAATTGAGATTGCAAAATCCCCAGGGGAAACAAAATATTCCCCTACCCAGGAATTGTCGCTATCATAAAACTGACGACCATGTGTCTGTATCAACCTAATGGTGTTCACCAGACAGTCATCTGTGCACTGTCCATTCAATTGGGTGTCTTACACCTATATATATATATATATATATATATATATATATATATATATATATATATGAATGTATGTATATGTATATATATATATATATATATATATATATATATATATATATATATATAAAAACAGGCAGAGAGATGTACGGTAATTGCATGAATGATCTAAATTTCAATAGCAAAAATACTGACACAAAAATAGCTAATGTTCAAAATACTGACAGTCAAAATAACGAAATACAAAATACTGACTGTCAAAAATGCATAAACAAAAAATACTGGCAAAATTGAAGTTCATAGGTTCATAGGTAAGTACTAGGCTATCTGCCCAATAACATTTATAAGCCTAGCCAGAGTGTGTCAGCTTTTGCAGCCCCATTGATTAATTAACTGAGCCTCTGTCAAGAAGAGCCAATTAAATGATCCCAGGGGTGTATTTTCTGTTACCCATCCACTCGTCAAGGTTTCTCTTGAAGAGTGTTAGTGAGGGGCTTTACCTAATGTAGTTAGGAATTTTGTTCCAAAGCATAGGGAGTCTCTGCGACAGGAATCTATCCCTCCAGCATGTTCTATTTATTGTTGTGGTGAGGTTTAGCTAGAGCGAGTGGCTCGCAGTGACTTGGATTTCTTTAGGTGGAGCATGTCCATCAGTTCTGAGTTGGACATGGCTTTGTAAGTCAGGCAGAGACCACCTCTGAATAAGCGATATGCCACTGAGTACAACCGGAGTTTTTCCAATCTGGCTGCATAGGACATATGTTTGAGGCCAGTAATCCTCTTAGTGAGGCACTTTTTGGTCTTTCCAGCTGTTGGAAGTGTCTTGTGAGGTACATCCCAAATGGGGCATTGTACTCTATGATGGGTCTGATGAGTGATGAGTAGAGGGGCACTATAACCTCTTTATTTTTAGATGCGAACCCTTTAGTAATTAGATGGGCTACATAGAAGGATTTTCTATTTACTTTGGCAATGTGATTATCAAAGGAGAGGTTAATATCTACTTGGGTCCCCAGATCCCTTATTACATCTTCCATATTTAGGGGGCTACCACCTATGTGGTAGTTTGTGGGTACTTTGTTTTTTTCAAAGGGGATGACTATGCACTTTTTGGCATTTAGCTTGAGGCCATGGTTTTGACACCAGGTATCTGTCTCAGTGAGATGCTTTTGGAGGATGTCTGTTTCAGCCGGAGAGTCAATTATAGCCCCTAGTTTGCAGTCGTCTGTGAACTTGGTCAGCCATAGTCCTCCTGTGCTTGCCTGTACCTCTGAGAAGTATATGCCGAACAGGAGGGGTCCTAGGACTGAGCCCTGGGGAATGTCACTTGTAACTGGTTTAGAGTCAGACCTAGTTCCCGCAGCTCTTACCATGTGGGTTTTGTCCATGAGCCAATTGGCAACCAATCTCGTGATGTAGGGGTTTATGTTCAGGCTGGTAAGCTTGTCTATAATACCTGAGTGGGGAATGGTGTCAAAGGCCTTTGCGAGGTCGAGGTAGGCTGTGTGGACCACCTTTCCCTTGTCTATAGCCTTGGTAACTGTCTCAAAGAAGTCCACCAGGTTTAGGAGGCATGATCTGCCCTTAACAATGCCGAACTGGGTAGGGTCCAGTGTTTGGAGGCTCCCAATGTCTCTGTTAATGAGATCCATGATGATGCGCTCCATAGCTTTGCAGACCAAGCTAGTCAGGCTTATAGGGTGATAGTTCCTGGGGTCCATTGTGGCTCAACCTTTGTGGAGTGGAATAACGGTTGCTGTGCGCCACTCTGTGGGCATATAGCCTGTGGAGAGGCTAAGTTTAAACAGTGTGTTTAGGTGAGGGGTTAGTTCATCTTTGAGCTCATGTAGGGCGCAGCCTGTGACACCATCCAGTCCCATTAATGCTGTGTTTTTGGCTTTGGAGAGGGCTGTTTTAACCTGAGTGTCAGTGATTTCAGGGGCACTGCATTCTTCTGGTATAGTTATGGGCCGTTTTGGGGGTGAGAGGGGGGTGAATTTTGCACTGAACCTGTCTGCCAGGATGTTGGCTATATCAGTCGGTTCAGTGCATTTTGTACCATTCTGCACTAACTCCGAGCAGATCTGGGAATTGCCACTTAGATTCTTGACATAGCTAAAGAATGCCTTGTGGTTATCTTTGGAGTCCATGGCAATTTTTCTTTCTAAGCTAGCCTTGGATGATTTTATGCATGATCGTAGTTTCTTGCTGATACTGATCAGGGATGTCTTCCCTTCTTGGGATTTTACTCTTTTCTGTTCTAGTTTCCTCCTTCTATTGTATAGCTTGTTTATGGCAGGGGTCCAGCAGACTGATTTCCTTTTCTTGGAGGAGTGAGTCTTGGTTTTGCTTGGGATAGCACGATCCATGCATTCTTGTAGGTGCCCATAGAGTGCATTAGTAAAGGATTTTGCAGCTTGGACAGCATTATCCTTTAGCATGTGGGGTTTAAAACTTCACACCTCGGTCTTAAGTAACGTGAAGTTTGCTTTTGAAAAGTTTTTCATGGTGGTTTCTTTGACCGGGGATGGTGGCGGAATGTGGATATCCAGAGTGATTAGTTTATGGTCAGATCTAACCAGCGAGAAGTTGACCTCCGGTGTGGAACAACGGTCGCCCATGTTGGTGATGACCAGTTCCAGTATGTTGTCACCTCTGGTGGGGTGTTGAACAGTTGATCCAGGGTGTTTGAGTTTATAAAGTCTAGGAAATGTTGGGCAAGGAAGTTTGTATTTGAGTAGTTCTCCCAGTTAATGTTTGGGTAATTAAAATCACCCAATATTAGAGTGTTTGGTAGGACCTTTATGTTACCCAGTGTTTCCAGGAATGTGGAGTGGGGGTCCTGGGACATGGTGGGTGATATGTAGCAAGCTATAATTTGAATAGCAGTTTTGCCCACTGTTAGTTGCACGTGGATGATCTCTGAAGGATTGTGCTGTGCCACTAACCTGGAGGTGTGGGTATCCTTGATGAATATGGATACTCCCCCACCTTTTGTATTTCGGTCTGGGTTTTGTGGCCAAAATGTATGGTATGAGTTGTAGCCTGGTAGTGCTGGGGTGCTCTCTGGAGCCTTAAACCAGGTTTCTGTTACTGCACATATATCGATTTTCTTCATATTGAGAAGTGCCTCGAGTGTGTGCATTTTGAGGTTTAAACTTCTGGCATTGAGCAGCATTACCTTTAGTTTTTTGTTACTTGTGCTATTTACAGTGGTGGGTTTGCCTTTTGAGCCTTGTCTAAAAAAGGCACTATGGGGGTGGGAAGAGCCTTGGCCAGTATTCAAAAGCCTATGGGTGACAGGTACAAGCCGTCTCTAGTGAAGCAGCGTGGCTTGTCGAGCATGTCATCCCAGGCTGACAGACACTGGATCCCCTTTGAATGACACCAGAAGCTTAGCCAATTGTTGAAATTGATATTTTTTTTTCTATACCGTGGTATCATTTTTGGTGAGGGCAGGATGCTACTCAGGGTCAGGGTCATACTGGCCTGGGCTATGTGATCAGAGAGCTCCTCCATGTCTCTTTTCATGTAGTCCAGGGAGATATAGCTCAGGCCATTCACACCAACATGGACAATGACAGAGTCATATTTGTACTTGTTCTGGAGTGACCTGAGTGCTTGTGTTATGTGGCGGATCCGGGTACCCGACAGGCAGGTAACAATAACTTTCTCCTTGTTCAGCCTAGTGTGCCTGACTATAGTGTCACCTATTACTAGTGTGTTGGGTATGTTATTTTTCCTTAAGGGCTGTGATTGTGTGGCAGACTGGTTTTGTGAAGTATGTGTTTCATGGTTTGTGTTGGGGGGTGGAGGTTGCTTGGATGTCTGCTTTGGAGGTCTCTGTTGCTTTTGCAGATTTTTATTTAGAGCCTCCGAGTATGTTTTCGTGTATTTATGTGTGTTTTTTGTCTGTGCAGATTTCATAGGTCTATGTGAGACTGGTGGTGTGATGCAAGTAATTCCCTTCTCCTCTTGACTGTCTGGTCCAGTCTTGGGTTGAGAGAGCATAGCCTCCAGTTTGGCTGTATAATTGCATCTCTCGCATGTATTAGTGTTTGGTGGAAGGAGGAGAGGGTTGTCTGTGTACATGAGGCAATTGTAACATTGCCTCAAAATGTCCAGATTCATCAGTTGGACCAGAGAGTACACCTGAAACTGCCCTTTGGACATTCCTGGATAGGTACAGTGAACTGTTTTACTGATTGGCTGGTAAGGTCAAATAGAGAGCCTTGTCCTTCTCTACAGTATAGGGGGGTCTAGTGCTAAGGTTTATTAGTGCTTGCTGTGAGTTTTGAGCAAGTGCCGGGATGAGAAGTGAATAGTTCCAGGGCTCTGACTCCTTCCCTACTTACAATTCCCATAACTCCAATCTAATACCGCAGATCAAGTTTGTCCTGTATCAACTTGTTCAGACCTGTTTATGAAAAAATAGTGGAGACCCTAAATCCAAAACTGAAAAGGGACCAGAGGAAAAAGGGCCAAAGTTGTGAGACAGTGCTGGTCTCAGACAGGGTATGGTGTGACAACCATTCAATCATCCTGATGCTGTCCATAATAAAACATCAGTTTGGCAAGGGGGCTGGTGGGAGGACAGGTTGAACCTAACAAAAATCAGACAATGTGGCTCTGTCATTATGGTAAGTACATAACTTTCGTATCCAATGCCATCTATTTTCATATGATTCAACATACAGGATAGAGTCCCAAGTTGTCTTTCTGGGTGGTATACAGGAAGGACATTCCTGAGAATGGTGGAACTGAAGGAGGAATGAGATCTGGATTGCACATCCATCTTATAATGAGTAACAAAGGTATGCACAGTGGACCAAGTTGCTGCTGTGCAAATGTCATCAATCAGTAGCCTCTTAGATACATCTGTTGAGGTAGCTACTGCTCTTGTTGAATGAGCCTTTGATTTGGACTGTATACTTAAATTCATCCTAGTATAGACAAATGAAATACAATTTGACACCTATTTGGACAGTATAACCTTTGTAACAGCTCTACCAAGTCTACCTTTAGAGTAGGCATCAAAAAGTTGATCAGCTTTTCTAAACTGTTTTGTCTGATGAAGATCGAACCTGAGTTGACAATGAACATCTAGCATGTGAATAATGTACTCTCCTTTGTTTGAAAATTTGGCAAAGAACACTGGTAAATCTATAGACTGGTTTAAGTTAGTTATGGATGCCACTTTTGGAAGGAAAGATGCATTAGTTTGGAGAGAAACCTTATGCTTATGGAAAACCAAATAAGGAGGTTTACACAAGAGTGCCTGTAGATTCAAAATTCATCTGGCAGAAGTGATTTGATTGAGACAATTATTTTCCAACTCAAATATTTGATATCTATCATGGCCGCAGTTTCCAAAGGAGGTTGAGTCAGAGGGTGGAGCATAACAGTAATATCCTACGGAGGGATTAGGCCTCTAATAGGGGGGACACAATAGAAAGGTTCCTCTAAGAAAAGTGTTCAGGATTTTTAAGGAGGGCAAAGAAGTACCATTTTATCCAACATGAAACTGGAAATTGCTGCCATTTGAACTTTAATGGTAGAATAATTACAGCCCTGTCAAAAGTGTTCCACTAAGAATTCTAAACGGAAGGTATGGGAGCAGAGAAAGGATCCAAGCCTTTAGCTATTGCCCAAAAGGAAGACTTTTTCCATTTATTGTTATAAATCTTTTTTGTAGCAAGTTTGTGAGAAGCCGATATGATGTCAACAACCCTACTGGCTATTGTCAAAATTGCAGGAACCAATGGGTTAGTTTCATTGTTGTCTGATCCTGAGGAGGCAATCCGGAATGGTGGAATAGAAGGTCTGGATACTAATCCAGCATCCATGGAGGATGTACTAGCAGAGGCCACACAAAGGGGAACCATGTTTGTTGGGGCTAGAAGGGGGCAATGAGTATTACTTTGGTCTTGTATTTTATGGCTTTCTAAATTAATTTGTTCATGGGAGGTAATAGAGGGAAAGACATACAGAAGACCAGGGGGCCAGTTGTGTAATATAGCATCCCTTGGGGATTGTTCCTCTGGAGGGATTAAGACAAAGATACTCTTGTACTTGTGGTTGAGATAAGAAAGAAAAAGGTCACAGCAAGGTTGTCCCTAGCAGATGAAAATCAAAGTTGACAACATTGGATTGAGGGACCTCTCATGAGGAGTTAGGGCAGTCCTGCTCAAATTGTCTGCTAGAAAACTGGAACACCCTGAAATATGTATTGCTAACAGAAAACGGTGCAAAGACATCACCCACTGCCAAACCCTCATGGCTTCTCAACACAAGGAGTAAGAATGAGTTCCTCCTTGCTTGCTGATGTCCCAAATGACAGCAATGTCTGTTTGTATGGAGATCATAACCTTGGGGAGGACATCCTGAAAAGTCTGCAATGCTAGGAGGACCACCCATATCTCGAAGACATTGATGTGTAGGTTGGCCTCTAAATTTGACCAGTTACCTTCTATCATTCTCCCTTCAAAATCCCCACCACCCCACCCCAGCCCTAGAAGGGAGGTCTTTGTGGTCACTACTGCTATTGGTGGGTCTGTTTAAAAAGGTCATCCTTGTGTTTTGTGTTACTGAATCCATCAGTCAATGTGTTTGTCTGCAAATGAGTCAAATCTAAGCATGTAGAGGGTGGAATTTCTAAGACCACTGAACTGCTAACATCCACTGAATAATTCTCATGTGATAATGAGCCATTGGTATTATTGGAATTTAGGAAGCCATGAGAGCTAATAGATGCAGTATTAATCATCCTGGAGGGTGGAGATGATGCATTACCTGTGTGGACATTTGACACAAAGAGCAATCTCTGTGTTGTGGGAGAGCAACAACTTGCAAATGTAGTATTGAAGTGGCATCAGACATATTCCATCTGTTGTACTGAAATCAAATGACAGTTCTGAAAATTCACTCTTATACCAAGATCCTGTAAGCAATGGAGAAGAAGGTCCAGATAGTGTACCAGAAGATGCTTGGATGTAGCAATTATGAGCTAATTGTCTAGGCAGGGGAAGACTTGGATCTCGAGCATGCAGAAATGCACAGCTACCATTGCCATTACCTTGGTGAGCACCCTAGGTGTTGTGGTGGGAATGAATGGCATGGCTTGAACTGGAAGTGACTGGCTTCCAGCCTGAAACAGAGAAGTCTGCTGGATTGCTTCTCTATTTTCACATGATAGTAAGCTAGTAAGTGTCCTGGAGATAGTAAGCTAGTAAGCGTCCTGGAGATCTATCGAGCATGTCCAATCATTCTTCCTCAGAGAGGCAATATAGACTGAATAGTGGCCATCCAGAGTTTTTTTTCTGTTTTACATATTGGTTGAGATGGCAGAGATGCAAAGTTGGTCTGAGGTCCACCATTTTCTTTGAAACTAAAATGAACCTTGAGTAGAATCTGCATCCTAATTGGTCTTTGGCGGCCAGTTGGGTGACCCTTTTTTTAGCAGCTTTGAAATTTCTATTGCTGCTGGTTACTATTGACTGGTTGGAACATTGGGAATCACTTTCTTCTTTATGGGAGGAAAAGAAAAGGGAATGGAATAGCCTCTGGAATTATATTTTGCACCCATTTGTCTCTTGTTAAATCTTGCCAGGCTTGGAGGTACAGAGATAAGCATCACCAACTGCCACTAGATGTTGATAGGGCCTTTCAGTAAAGGTACCATGGAAGTCCTGATTATGCAGTCCAACTCTGCCTTTTGGGCACTGTTCATTGGGATTCTATCCACCTCTGCCATGTGGAGGCCTATCACCAGGAGAATCTGAGTAAGAACTCTATGACATATGAAACCACATATTTTTGCCAGTTCTCTGATTCCTGAAGTAGGATCTTTGAGGTGTAGAAAAAATGAATGTTTACTGCAGAGAGAGTTTTACAAACTTGCTGGCTCCTGGTCAATGTGTCTTTCATTTCAGGTGCAAAAAGTGTGGAGCCATCATAAGGGGCATTGATGAAGGACGTCTTGAAGCCTTCCACAAAATCACAAAGATGCATCTAGTCATGCGGTCTTACTGTAAGATCTGTGCCTGCTGCTCTGGATGAACCATCAGCTGCATTAGAAATGAGGCATATGGCTACATTAGAAGTTGACTGCAGAGCTGATAGCTAGGAGTCCACAGTCGTTTTGACATCTGAAAGCAAACCTTCAGAAAGGTTTGGAAATTTCTTTAGTTAAGTCCCTCTGAAGTCTGATGGTATGCAATAGATAGTTCAGTAACCTGACTGCAAGAGTCATTGATGAGTATGTCCATTTCCCAAACCTATCCAACACCCTAGACTCCCTGTTAGTGGGATGAACAGAGGAACTCTCTACAGACAATTCCTTTTTTGCAGTTGCTGCTACAACCACGGAATCCACTGGAGGACCTTTACTATAATGCTTCCTGTGTTCTGAAACTGCCAAAATCCTGTCTGGTTTCTTGGGGATGGTCTCCACCACATCAGGGTCCTTCTAAGCCCATTGTGCCATTAGGTCAACATGTGGATCAATAGATGGCACCACCCAGGATGACATTGGGCCAGAAAAAAAGGCTTCCAAAAATAGGGATTCATCTAGTGAGGGATCTTTGGTGGACAAACCCCCTCTCTGTTTCATAAAGTCAAGAATTTCACCAAAGGTGACATCTTCTGAGGGGACCTAGGTGAACTCTCCCCCTCATCCAAATTTGTATCCTCCATGAAAAACTCTGTGAGGAGGAGTCTATGTGCTTTCACTTGCACATCTGTTTCTTGTGAAATTATCCTATTGGAGGAACAGATGGCTCAGAATCAGAGTGGGAGCTGAAGTAGCAAGTTGTTTCCGAAGCCTGTGGTGCCAGCTGACCCTTTTGGAATGAATGAAAAGAAGATGATGTTGCAGAATCTAGCTGGGCCTTGGGTGGAACCAAACTCAGAGGAAGCATTCTCTCTTCCTGTAAACCCAAAATCCTTTCAACAACCTCAAAGGCTGAAGCTGGTGCTGGAACCAATGATCTCCCCAGATCTAAAGAAGAGTGGGAAACTTCAACTCCTAGCACCCCGACCCCAAAGCTGATCTCGGACTCAAGCTGTCTAGTGCTAAAGCACCCAGGGGAAGAGATGGCTACTATAATCTCAGTGTTGAACTCTCCCCCAGAAGTCGGCACCGACACTACATCATCGAGTCTCTTCCCAATCCGAGGGCATCAGAATTGAGAGGGACAGGGAAGCTGTTGGCACTGAAGGAAATGCTTTGGAATGAATCAAACTCCAAACTGTTGGAGCCAAAGGATAGACCATGACGTGTGAAAGAAGTGGAAGGGCCGGGTGGCCAGTGGTTGATATGTTCCCCAGGGACAGTAATGACAGAGCCCCAAGCTGGATATGCATCTTCAAGAACTTTTTTATTATCCTGTTGATGTCGTACTCTGTCAAGCTGTGAGATGATTGTGGAGATGAAGCTCCTGAAGAAGACCAGAAGTCTCTTCTCTTCTAAGATTGGAGAATGTAATATTGGACTCACTGGTTCTCTTAAAAAACAAAGGTAAAGTGAGGATGTAAAGGACCGAGATGCTGTTGGATCTAACTTCCTAGACAGTTTAGGTAATAGTTTGATTTGTACTGATGGATCTGATGAGCATTTACTGGTGGAAGAACATTTGTCCTTGTCCTTTCCTTCTTTTTTTGTTTACTTTTGTCTTTCTCCTTCTCTTTGTCCTTGTCTGAGGCCTTAACTGAAGAAATAGCCCTATCTTGTTTCTTAGCAGGGGAGGCAGAAGAGGAAAGCCCAAAGCCAATGTGCCTGTCTGTGTAGGGAGGAGATCCCTCACCATCAACTTGTCACAATGAGCCTGTAAAGCTCTGGCACTGAAGGAAGAGCACAAGGAACATTCTGTGTATAAATGGGCAGCAGCCAAACAATACACACATAAGGTGTAGTGATCCTGAGAGGGCAACTTATGCCTGCACGCCGAGCATTTTTTAAAAGCCTGAGACTCAGCTGTAATGACTGAAACAATACAAGGTCTGTCTTAACTAACAAAAAACACAGCAAAAATACCTTAAAGTTAATTCTAAAAGCACTGCAAGCACTATTCCAGAAATTCCAACTTACAATCAAGGAGACTAATATCAAATCCTATGAACTAGATTATAAACTATCTTAACAACTTGCACAACTACCAAACTCTATGCTAGAAATAAAGAAATAATGCAACTGCAAAGATTTTTAAACTAGAGAGAGACTGTCTCAGCAGAGGAGGAGTAAGGTGAGAAGTTTTACAACTTTTTTGAAAAGAATCCCAGTTGAAAAAAGCAAAGGGTACAAGAGCCCTCAAAAATGCATGGGAAGTCTTCAGGTGGCAAACGAGATCTGAGGTATTCGATTGGAGTTCAGAGAATTGTGGGTAGGAGAGGAGTCAGAGCCCAGGAACCGTGTAAGCTTTAAATTTGGGGCCAAGGTCAGATACGGTTAGATACAACTTCCCATATGTTGAATTAGGTAAAAACAGGCAACACTGGATCACACTCCTTAATCAGCATATGGGTAGTTGTGCCCTACTACTCTCCCTCTAGCAGTCTGTCAAAGCTCAGGACTCCTCCCCTTGCTTGTCTGTGGGTGTGAAGGACCAATCAGTTGCTAGAAGCAGGAAAGTCCTCCACAGCCACAGACAATAGCCCTTCAGTTTTTTCCTGGTGCCCAACAGGAAGAGCAGTTGAAAATGCAATCTTTGTGAACACGTACTGTTCCAAAGTAAAACACACACACACACACACACACACACACACACACACACACACACACACACACACACACACACACACACACACACAAAACGAAAGCTGCTAAACAAAAACAACAGCAACTGCAACAACAAAACTAAGTATACCCGACAAAACTACTGATGTTCATAGGTTTATAGGTTCATACTAGGCTATCTGCCCTAGGGCATTTATAAGCCTAGCCAGAGTGTGTTTGGCTTTCACCACCCATTTTAAAATAATTTTGCTATGCCCTTTTTCGAGGTTAGTATACTGTGACTCTGTCTAACAGTGACACAGAAGTGAAACCCGGGGTAAACCTATGATCTCCCATCCACTCATCAAGATTCCTCTTGAAGAGAGTCAATGAGGGACTCTGCCTAACCTGGACTGAGATTTTATTCCAGAGTGAAGGGAGCCTCTGGGTTATGAATCTGTCCATCCAGCATGTCCTATTTATTTCAGTGCTGAGGTTCAAGTCTCTCGAGCGCGTAGCTCGATGGGATTTGGATTTTCTGAGGTGCAGCATGTCCATTAATTCCGGGTTGGACATGGCTTTATACGTCAGGCACAGATTGCCTCTGAGCAGGCGGTATGCCACTGAGTAGAGCTGGAGTTTCTTTAACCTGGCAGCATATGGCATCTGTTTGAGCCCTTTGATCCTCTTGGTGAGGTACTTTTGGGGTCTTTCCTGTTGCTGCAGGTGTCTGGTAAAGTACATCCCAGAACAGGCATTGTACTCAATTATGGGCCTGATGAGGGATGAGTAAAGAGGCACGATGACCTCCCCTGATCTAGATGTGAATCCCTTCATGATTAGGCGGGATATATAAAATGTTTTTCTAACCACTTTGGCCACATGGTTGTCAAATGAGAGATTGCTATCAAATTGGGTCCCCAGGTCCCTAATTACTTCTGTACTTAATGGATTACCACCTATGTGGTAATTTGTGGGCACTTTGTTTTTGCCCAAGGGGATGACTATACACTTTTTGGCATTTAGCAGTTGTCTGTTTCTATGAGGCCCTTTTGGAGGATGATTGTGTCGGCTGGAGTGTCGATTATGGCGCCCAGTTTGCAGTCATCTGCGAACTTGGTCAGCCACAGTCCTTCCGTGTTGGCCTGTACCTCCAAGAAATATATACCGAACAAGAGAGGTTCCATGACTGAGCCTTGTGGGATGCCACTTGTAACTGGTTTGGAGTCTGACATGGCTCCAGCAATTCTAACCATGTGGGTTTTGTCCTTGAGCCAGTTTGCAACCCATCTAGTGACATAGGTGTTTATATTTAAGCTGGTGAGCTTATCTATAATGCCCGAGTGGGGTATTGTATCAAAGGCTTTTGTGAGGTCCAGGTAGGCTGTGTGAACCACCTTCCCCTCGTCAATGGCCTTGGTGACTGTTTCAAAGAAATCAACCAGGTTTAAGAGGCAGGATCTGCCCTTAACAAAGCCAAACTGGGCAGGATCCAGTGTCTGTAGTTCCCCAATATCTTTATTTATGAGGTCCATAATGATCCCCTTTTCATAGCTTTGCAGACCAAGCTAGTCAGGCTTATGGGGTGATAGTTTCCAGGATATGTTGAGGCACCAACTTTGTGGAGAGGGACCACTGTTGCTGTACGCCACTCTTTGGGTACATATCCTGTAGTAAGGCTGAGATTGAACAGTAGTTTTATGTTTGGGTTTAGCTCTTCTTGGAGTTCATGTAGGACGCAGCCCGGGACATCATCTGGTCTCATTGATGCTGTGTTTTTTTGCTTTGGAGAGGGCAGCTCTTACCTGAGCATCTGAGATGTCAGGGGGGCAGCACTCTGCTGGGATAGATATTTACCCTTTTGGTGGGGAGGGGTGAGAAGTTTGCGCTGAACCTGTCAGCTAGAATGTTGGCAATGTCTGTGGGTTTGATGTATTTTTTGTCATTTTTGGACTAATTCTGAGCATATCTGAGAATTCCCACCCAGGTTCCTAACATAACTAAAGAAAGCCTTGTGATTATCCTTAGTGTCCTGTGCAATTATTCTGTCAAAGCTGGCCTTAGACGATTTTATGAGTGCCCGTAGTTTTTTGCTAATGCTGATCAGAGATGCCTTCCCTTTTTGGGATTTTGCTCCATCATGTAGTAGCTTGCTCCTTCTATTGTATAGTTTGTTTATAGCTGGGGTCCACCAGACAGGACGTCTGCCTTTGGAGGACTGGGTCTTGGTTTTATTTGGGATTGCATGATCCATGTATTCCTGAAGGTGTTCATAGAATGCGTTTATAAAGGATTCTGCAGTCTGGGCCGTATTTTCCACAGGCCCGGGGGCTTTGAAGGATTCCACCTTGGTTTAGAGGAGTGTGAAATTTGCATTAGAGAAGTTTTTCACTGTAGTTGTCAGGGCAGGGGGTGGAGTCGGGATGTGAATATCCAGTGAGATTAGTTTATGGTCTGATCTTATGAATGAGGGATACACATCTGGTCTGGAGCATAGAGTCCCCATGTTGATGATGATCAGGTCCAGTATGTTTTCCCCTCTTGTGGGAGTGGTAACAAGTTGTTCCATAGCATTTGAGTTTATAAATTCTAGGAACCTTGGGGCTAGGGTGTTGGAGCTAGAGTAATGCTCCCAGTCTATGTTTGGGTAGTTGAAGTCGCCCAATATAATGGTGTCTGGAGAGACCTTCATATTTTCCAGTGTTTTCACAAAGGCCGAGTGGGGTTCCTGGGTTTGGGAGGGTGGTCTGTAGCAGGCTATAAACTGGAAGGCAGTTTTACCCACTGTTAGTTGCACATGGATAGTCTCTGATGCTTCGTGCTGTGCCACCAACCTGGAGGTGTGGGTATCTTTGATGAATATTGATACTCCCCCTCCTTTTGTGGTTCGGTCCAAGTTTGGGGGCCGAAAAGCATGGTATGAGGTATAACCTGGTAGTGCTGGGGTGCTCTCGGGAGTCTTGAACCAGGTTTCTGTTACTGCACAGATATCGATGTTCTCCATGCTAAGGAGAGTTTCGAGTGCGTGCATCTTGAGGTTTAGACTTCTGGCGTTGAGTAGCATTACTCTTAGTTTCTTATCCCTTGTGATACCTATGGAGGTGGGTTTGTCTTTTGAGCCTTGCCTAAAAAAGGCACTATGGGGGTAGCAAGAGCCTTTGCCAATATCCAAAAGCCCAGGGGTGACAGGTGCAAGCCGTCCCTAGCGAAGCATCGTGACTTGTTGAGCATGTCATCCCAGGCTGACAGGCATTGGATCCCCTTTGAATGACACCAATACTTAAGCCAATTGTTGAAATTTATCATCTTGTCTTTATATTGTGGCATCATTCTTGGTGAGGATAAGATGCTACTCAAGGTCAGGGTCATACTGGCCTGGGCTACATGCTCAGAGAGCTCCTCTATGTCTCTTTTCATGTAGTCCAGGGAGGTACATCTCAGGTCATTCACACCAGCATGGACAATGATTGAGTCATATTTGTACTTGCCTTGGAGTGACCTGAGTGCTTGTGTTATGTGGTGGATCCTAACGCCCGACAGGCAGCTCACCATGACCTTCTCCTTGTTCAGCCTGGTGAGCGGGACGTCAGTGTGCCTGATGATAGAGTCAGCTATTACAAGTGTATCAGGTGTGTTGTTTAGCTTTAAGGGCTGTGACTGTTCGCACACTGGCTTTGTGAGCTATGTGTTGTACATGTTTTGTTTTGGGGTAGCGGTTGCTTGGGTGTCTGCTTTGGAGGTCTCTGCTGCTTAGGCAGATTTTTATTTAGAGCCTCCGAATATGTTTTTGTGTGTTTGTGTGTTTGGTTTGCTGTCGTGGTAGGTCTATGTGAGACTGGAATTGTAGTGAGTGTGGTTTCCTACTCCTCCTGACTGGTTACGCCAGTACTGAGTTGAGAGAGCTTAGCCTCCAGTATATCTATATGGTTGCATCTCTCACATGTGTTGGAATTTGTTGGGAGGAGGAGAGGGTTGTCTGTGTACATGAGGCAGTTGTAACATTGCCTCAAGATTCCCAGATTCACCAGCTGGACTGGAGAGGAGATTGACAACTGACCTTTGGACATGCTAGAATAATACTGGGAATTCCTTTATAAATGAAAAAAAAGGGCTAATGGGGAACATTAGCCAGACAGGTTTTAAAGGGTACTGGACTACCATAAATAAAAAATTATTTACTCACCATAATGTTCCATGTTTGTACTCAAGGTTCTTCATGTTTCACTGCTACAGTCCTGACTTGTGGGATTTCCTGCTGTGAAAGCTCTTGGCTGGCCTGACTACCAGAGGAAAAAATCTCCCTAATCCAAGGAATGTCAGACACCCTAACTGACGTCAGTATGCTCGAGTATATAGGGAGCCAGCCAACATGATAAATTCAGTCGTTTCTTGCTGTCGGTGCCTGAAGCTAAGTACCCCGTTGGGGAGCTCTTTTTTCTTTGTTTGACTCATGTCAGATAAAGTTAATAATTGTCTCCACTGTGGTAAGCAGATTCCACACCTAGACTTCCATTCTTTTTGTGTCGCCTGTTTAGGTCCAGATCACGATGTACCTAACTGCCATTTCTGTGCCAGTTTCAACACTAGGTTTATTAGGCATAGGGCTGAGATTTTAGCCAGGCACTTTATTCTCTCATCTAGTTTTCAATATCTGATGGCGTCCACCAGTCATTCTGAGGTTGAGTTCCCTAAATGCAAGAGGGATAAAAAAAAGTGACCCAAGCTTAGGGCCTTGCACAACAGTCACACTCTGTCAGCTAGTCCTCCAAGGCTCGTGATTGCTGAAGAACCCAAGGCACTTCTGCAGCCCCCTTCAGTGGCTGAGATGGTGGTGCAGGCCTCTGTCAAGACCCATTCAGAGTCTGACATGTCATCGGGTCCCTCAGCTTCCACACAGGCCTTAACACTTGGTTCAGCAGTCAGGTCTGGGGCCGGTCTGCAGGCCTCGGCTTCTGATGAGCACACTTTAACATGTGATGTTCCTTTGTGGTGTCAACCTACACTAGTTTCACATTCTTCAAGAGAGACTGGCTTCAGAATTGCAGATGTCCCTAGGCCCAAACCCTGAGCTATCCCTAAGAAGGCACTTTCCTCTGGGCCTATGCCTAGGCCTACCAGATCCCATACCTAGGGTTATCAGCAGGACTTGGTTAGGTTAGCTGAAGACTTAATTTCCATGGTTAGATCAAGACAACCCCCTACTGAATCATCCACAGGGAAAAGGAAAATGGACCTTACACCTAAAGTCCTTTCTGATTCTTTTGAATCTACTGAATATTCTGACAAGGAGGAGTCTGTTTTTATTGAAGGACCCTCCCTGGTTTCCTTTGAGGAGTCAGATTCTGAAGAAAATCTAGCTTCAGCTTCCCTCTTTCCCCACCAATGGAGGACATTACTTTTGGAGAAACTCTTCATGCCATGAGGAAACATTTTCAGTGTGAAGCCCAGGATTGCCTGCAGTCCAAAAAAAGGATTAGGGAATGCCTTAACCTACCAGAGCACAAGCCTTTTTGCCATTCCTCCAGTTTTAGAGATCATAGAGGATGTTTTCTTGGATTCTTCTTTGAATCCTGATTCCCTTCCTCCAACTCTTTGAAAGCCAGACAGGTTTTAAAGGGTACTGGACTCAAATAAATAAAAAGTTATTTACTCACCATAATGTTCCATGTTTGTTGTCCATAATCTCGCCTTCATTCTTGCTGGTTGGATTTGGAACCAGCAAGAATGAAGGCAAGATAGGACAACATATCATCTTTTTAAGAACCATTCTGCTGATCCAGAGGTTGTTTCCACAGGACTCAAAGGAGCAAGAGCCAGATCCTCCAAAAACCCTCTACCAAGTGATAAAGAGAGTAGGGCTCTTGACAGATTTGGCAAAAAATTCATACCTCTGCCACTTTAACTATGAAGGCCCTTGATCATCAATTCCACATGATAAAATATCACCCAATTCTGGATCAGTTGAAGGAAAAAATTACTACCATAGAGGACAAGAACCTATCCAAAGAATTACTAGATCTTTGTCACTCCAGCTGTCAAGTTGCGAGGAATTCCTTACACTGAGGCTATGAAGCTATGGAGACTTTCAGCTGGGCTGCAGCCACTGGTTCTGTTATTAGATGACATGCATGGCTAAGGGAACAAACTCCCCCTGAACACGTCAAGTCAAATCTTTTGAATGTCCTTCTGAACAAGGATTTCATCTTTGGGTCCGAAGCTGAGACTGTACTTAAAAAGATGGAAGAGAAAGCTAAATCCATGCAAACTGGTAAAGGCTTCCTTCAAGTTCAGCCCCTTGAATTTAATAGGAACTGCCCCATTAAACATTGTTCCTTTCCCTAACAATCCAAAAACAGGCAGAGGAAACCCCAGAGGGAAAGGACACAAAGACAACAACCATTTCAAAGACCCAGGAGGTGGACCTCAGACGCTTCCAGGCAAGGGAGTTCTACACCACAGCTTCATGGCAGAGAGCAACAGTGACTCATCCATTCCCCAGAAGACAAGGTGGAAGACAATCCCTGTTCAAGGAAAACTGGTCCCCAATCACTTCGGATGGATGGGTTCTAAGCGTTATTTTAAATGGCTACAAACTCACTTTCAAAGAGACATGAAAGTACTTAGGTTATTCAGACATTCCACCAGGACAGAGGCCCTTTCTCAGATTCAGATTTTGTGCTCCCAGGGCTCAGGGGAACTGGTTCCAGAACACCAAAAGGGAAATAGCTTCTACTCCAGGCTGTTCCTGATACCCAAGAAGGAAGTCATTTGGCATACCATTTTAGACCTGTCTACCCTCAATCAGCCCCTGCTGATTCCAAAATCCAGAACGTTAACTCTTCAAAAGCTTTTACCCTTGATAGCCCCAGACCTTCATGGTCACCCTGTATCTAAAAAAATGCTTACTTGCATATCCCCATAGATGAATCACACAGAAGCTTTTTACACTTCAGGGCAGATACCAGTCACTATCAATTTTCTGACCTGTCCTTTGGCTTGTTACTGCTCTAAGGGTTTTCATAAAGTTCATAGCCCCTCTAATCACCTTTTGCAGGACCAGAGGTGTCCAAATCTACCCCTGTCTGGACGATTGTCTAATACAAGTCATCAGTCTGTCAAAACTCCACACAGATCTGGTGTTTATACAGGACATTTTGACCTCCCTGGGCTTCACCATAAAGCTACACAAATCAAACACAGAACTGTCCACCAGGATGGTCTTCCCGGGGGGGGGGGGGGCTCTTCTGAACTCATCTCTTTAAAAGGACTTCTTAACTCCAGACAAGGTGTACTTCATGACTCACTATTTCCAAAAGATCATGCAGAGACATTGCCTCTTAGCCAAGGAATTCCTCAGAGCACCGAGCTACATGGCATCTTGCATTTTCATGTTTCCTGTGGCCAGGCTGCACATAAGGAAGCTCCAGTGGTACCTCAAAAACGTGTGGTGTCAGCACACACAATCCCTTTCAACCAAGATGGGTGGCCTAATGGTTAAGGTGTTTGCCTTACAAACACAAGGTGCAGGGTTTGAGTCTCACAAGGGATAATTGGTCAGGCTTAAAATGGCTCACAGGGGCAGTTAGCTTAGTACTAATCTATGAACCTATGAACCTATAAGATACAGCTGATCCCTTATCTCAAGGAGGAATTTGCATGCGGGACACAGGCTTGTGCTCAGAACCAGGGCCTTCCTTTCAGGTTCACTCCACAGGAGCAAACACTCACCACAGACGCCTCGGACACAGCCTGGGGGGGGGGGGGTGCTCATATCAAGCACTTCCAATCTCAAGGGAAGTATGAAAATCAGTTCAGATAAAATACACAAACTTGAAAGAACCTATAGCAGTTCAAAATGGCCTGGTAGCATTCAGGGAAAAATGGAATCCAGGTAGCATTCAGGGAAAAATGGAATCCAGGGGTCTTATTAGTAAAAACAAATAACATCACAGTCATTTGGCACATAAACAAGCAGGGGGACACTCATATGTTCATAGGTTCATAGGTGTGTACTAGGCTAATCTATCAAGTAGAGTCACTGGAGTGATCCCCGGGGGGGAACTTTCTATTTCCCATCCACTCATCAAGATTTCTCTTGAAGACGGCCAGTGAGGTGCTCTCCTTGACATGTATGGGAAGTCTATTCCAGAGCATGGTCAGACCCTGGGTTATGAATTTGTCCCTCCAGCATGTTCTGTTGATTGTGGTAATGAGGTTGATGTCTCTGGAGTGTGTGGTGCAGAGGGATTGGGATTTCTTTAGATGTAGCATTTCTACCAGAGCAGGGTCAGTCATGGCTTTGTAAGTCAAGCAGAGATCACCTCTTAGTAGACGATATAAGACAGAGAATAGCTGGAGTTTTCTGAGTCTGTCCATGTAGGACATGTGTTTAAGGCCTAGGATCCTCTTCCTGAGGTACATTTGTGGCCTCTCCAGCTGTTGCAGATGTCTAGTGAGATACATGCCAAATGGGGCATTATACTCTAAGATTGGTCTAATGAGGGAAGAGTCGAGAGAAATGATGACGTCTTTCTTCCTGAATGCAAAACCCTTGGTAATGAGAAGGACTTTCTGACCACAGTGGCAATGTGGTGGTCAAAGGAGAGGTTGCTGTCAACCTGTGTCGCCAAATCTCTTATAACACCTTCAGTGTTCAGTGGGCTCCCATCGATGTGGTAATTAGTCGGAACTGAGTTTTGGCATTAAGCTTAAAGCCATGGTTTCAACAACAGTCATTGGTCTCAGTGAGGCCTTTCTGTGGGATGTCTGCATCACTTGGGAAGTTAATAATGGCTCCCAGCTTGCAGTCATCTGTGAACTTGGTCAGCCAGAGTCCCTCAGTTTTGGCCTGGACTTCTGAGAAGTAGATGCCAAACAGGAGAGAACCCAGAACCAATCCCTGTGAGACTCCACTCGTGACTGGTCAGCAGTCTGACTTGGAGTGTGCTGCTTTCACACTATGGGTTCTATCTTTGAGCCAATTTGCAACCCACCTATTGATATAGGGGTTGATGCCTAGTTTGGTGAGTTTATCAATAATTCCTGAGTAAGGAATGGTATCAAAGGCCTTGGCCAGATTGAGGTAGGCTGTATGAACTACCTTACCTTCATCCACAGCTCTAGTGACTGACTCAAAGAAGTCAAGCAGGTTGAGCAGACATGATCTATCTTTCACAAAACCAAATTGCGTGGGCACTAGAGTTTGGGGATTCCCTATATCCTTGTTAATTAGGTCCATGATGATGCACTCCATAGCCTTACATATCAGACTCATCAGGCTAATGGGGCGATAATGTTCAGGGTCTGTAGTCACTCCTCCTTTATGGAGAGGGATGACTGTAGCAGTGCACCATTTGGTAGGGACAAAGCCTGAGGTGAGGCTGTGAGTGAACAGGGCACACATATGTGGTGCCAGTTCATTTTGAAATTCATGTAGAACACAGCCAGGGATATCATCCAGTCCCATGGAAGATGTATTTTTGGCCATGGACAATGCAGCTTTAACCTGTGCTGCAGCAATGCTGGGTGCCTGGCATTCTTCCGGTATTGAGATTGGTCCTTTAGGGGGTGAGAGAGGGATAAAGTTGGTACTGAATCTGTCGGCAAATATGTTGGCAATATCTGTTGGCTAAGTATAGGAGGTACCATTGTGCAGTAATTCAGAGCAAATCTGGGTATTGCCATGGAGATTCTTGATATAATTATAGAAGGCTTTGTGGTTGTTTTTAGTGTCTGCCACAATTCTGCCTTTGTAGCTGGCTTTGGAGGCTTTGATGAGAGATCTCAACTTTTTGTTGAGACTGATAAGGGAATTTTTCCAGTCTTGGGACTTCACCTTTTTCTGCAACAGTTTCTTCCTTCTGTTGTAGAATTTATTAATGGCAGGGGACCACCAAATTGGGTTCCTTTTTTTTGGAGGAGACCGTCTTGGTTCTGTTGAGTATGGCTAGTTCCATGCATTTATATATGTGTTCATACAGTGCATTGGTGTATGATTCAGCAGTCATGCATCTATTTTCCATTGGCATGGGTGCCATGAAGTTAGCCACCTCTGTTTTTAAGAGTCCAGAGTCGACTTTGGAGAAGTTTTTCATGCTGGATACCTTTGTAGGGGGTGTGGGTGAGATTTGGATTTCCATGGTGATTAGTTTGTGGTAGGATCTAACCAGGGAGGAATTCAGTATTGGTGCAGAGTAATGGTTGCCCATGTTAGTAATAACCAGGTCAAGGATGCTGCTTCCTGTAGTGGGGGTAAGAGTGAACTGGTCCAGGGCATTGGAACTGATGAATTCCAGGAAGTGTTGGGCCAGTGCATTGATGCATAAGTAGTTTTTCCAGTTGATGGAGGGGTAGTTGAAGTCACCTAGTATGTGAGTGTTGGGTTGGAGCTTAATAGTTTCAGGAGACTTAGGAATGTGGAGTGAGAGTCTTTGGACATGGTTGCAGACCTATAGCAGGCTATGACCTGAATCGCCATCTTACCCAATGTTAGTTGTACCCGGAGTATCTCAGATGTGTTATGCTGGACTACTAGTCTGGAGGTGTGCATATCCTTTATGAATATAGAGACACCACCGCCTATGGAGCTTCGGTCCATGTTCTGGGGCCGAAAGGTGTAGAATGTGTTATAGCCTGGTAGCGCAGGGGTGCTTTCTGATGCTTTAAACCAGGTCTCTGTTACAGCACAAATGTCGATGTTTTCCATTTTAAGGAGTGCTTCAAGCGAATGCGTCATGAGATTTAGACTTCTAGCGCTGAGCAGCATGACCCACAGATTGCATTTATTTATAGCTGTTATGGTGGTAATTTGGTCTTTGGAACACCATCTAAAAAAGGCACTATAGGGGTGGCAAGAGCCTTAGCCAGTAGCTGGAAACCCAGGAGTGACAGATGCAGGCCATCTCTGGCAAAGCATCAAGGTCTGTCAGTCATGTCATCCCAAGCAGATACTGGATCCCCTTAGAATGACACTAGAAACTTAGCCAATTGTTGAAGTCAATCATTTTCTGTTTGTACTGGGGTATCATTTTGGGTGATGGTAGGATGCTTCTCAGGGCTAGGGTCATACCTGCCTGGGCCACATTATCCGAGAGCTCCACCATGTCTCTTTTCATGTAGTCCAGGGAGGTGCATCTCAGATGATTCACACCCACACAGACAATGACAGAGTCATACTTGTACCTGTTGTCTAGTGACCTGAGTGCGTGTGTTATGTGTTGGATTCTGGCACCTGATAGACAGCTGACTGTTACCTTCTCCTTATTCAACCTAGTGAGTGGGACATCAGTGTGCCTCACTATTGAATCACCTATGATTATTGTATTGGGCAAGCTGTTTTGCTTTAGGGGCTTAGGTTGAGGGGCACACTGTGTAGGTGAGCTATGTTTCTTGTGGTTTGTGCTGTGTTGTGGTAGTCGAGTGCATTTCTGCCTTGGAGGGCTCTGCTGTTTGGGTAGATTTCTATTGAGATCCTCCGAGAAGGTGAGTGTGTGGTTTGTATTTTTATGTGAGGGCTGTGATGGTGGGTGTTCTGGAGGGCTATGTGTTCCATGTGATGTGGTGCAGGTGTTGACCTTCTCCTCTTGACCAGCTATTCCGGTCTTGGCTGGAGAATGCATGGTTTCCAATTTTGAGATATAAGCACATCTTTCACAAGTCTGAGTGTTGGGAGGTAAGAGGAGAGGGTTGTCTGTGTACATGAGGCAGTTGCCACACTGCCTCAGAATACTCAAGTTCACCAGGTTAATAGGAGAAAGCACAGGAAACTGACCTTTAGACATGCCAGGAGGGATGGTCATTATTACTAAGTACTGGAGCTGTTTCCTTATAGGACGCCTAGTGCTGATAGCACTTATGTGTGCTACAATAATTGCTACAAAAAGCCTTATGAAGTGATAGGTAAATAAGCTAATTAAACTGCAAGAGAGAAGAGCTCTAGCAAGATCTTAAGGGAAAACCTGCAGAGCAGACTTTCTGGCACCAATAATGTACTTTAAATGCAGTGCAAGCTAGCACACTTGAGTGTGTAGCAAATTAAAGCAAATACAGTTGAAATAAATGCAGTTAAATGAAAAAAAATGACTTAAATCAAGTGCAGAATGCAGTTTAATCAGAAAAAATCAATCATTCCTACCCTCTCTGTTACCTAGCAATGCAGGTTTGTGAGACTACTCACTCTCTGGGGTTACACATTTGGCACAATACCTTCCAGGTGCTCAAAATACTCTAGCAGATCACCTCAGCAGAAACCTGATGGACCCCTGTGAATGGCATCTGCATTGGGAAACATTTCTCAGCATAGCCAAGAAAGGGCAAGTCCCCAAATAGACCTCTTTTCCACCAAGAAAATTGCTCGACTGAAAACATTATGCTCCAGGAGCAAACTACTCTTAGCCTGGAAGACAGATGTCTTCTCTTTCTCCTGGACTTACCTCTTCATTTATGCATTCCCTCCTCTACCTCTACCTCCTCTGGTACTTCTAAAATAAAGGAAGAAGAGCCAAGGAGGAATACTGATAGCCTTCGACTGGCCCAAGCAGCACTGGTGTCCTTTGCTTCTTAACCTTACCAATGAGAATCCATGGCAGTTACCTCAGAGGGTGGACCTTCTGAATCAGGACAAGGGAAGAATTTTGCATCCCAGCTGCAGACACTCAAACTTTCAGCCTGGATAATTAGACAGCATCCTGGATGGATCTTGCCCTAAGCAAGCAGGTTCAAGACATCCTTAAAGAGGCCGGAAGGCCTAGTACTAGGAAATCTTATTCAGCTAAGTGGAAAAGGTTTTCCATCTGACCCCAACAACAGGGTCACAATCCTCCTTTAGCCAAGATTGTTACCATCCTTGATTACCTGGCTAATCTGGTTGACATGGGCCTTTCCTATTTCTCCATTAAAATCCATGCCTCTGCCATTTTAGCCCATATCCTTGTTCTTCCTCCTTTTTCACACCCCCTTCTAAGGCAATGTCTTAGGGTGGGTGATCTACATCAGACCTCCCAGGAGAGAACCCACCCCTCCATGGGACCTTCATTTTGTTTTGGAAAAACTGGCTCTGCCTCCTTTCAAACCAGCATCTTCTGCTGGCTTAAAGTTTCTAACTTGGAAAACTGCCCTTTTGCTGGCTCATGCTAAAAGAGTCTCTGAGCTGCAGGGTCTCATGGCAGTAGAACCCTTCCTCATCTTCCATCCAGACAGAGTCTCCCTCAGGACTAACCCTTCCTTTATGCAAAATGTGGTGACAGACAAATTCTTGAATAAAGCCATACACCTACCTACCTACCTTCTTTTCCAATCCTCAGAACCAGGTGGAAAGAATCCTTCATTCCATGGATGTTCATAAGCAGTTCAGTTACTATCTTTTCAGAACTTAAACTTTGAGAAAAGTAGATCAATTCTTTGTGGACTTTGCCACCGGTTCTGAAGGGAAACTAGTTTCCAAACATACTATTTCCAAATGGATCTCTCACTGTATCTCATTTTGTTACAGCCATCATGATAAGAAGCCACTTGAGGCTGTCAGGTCTCACTCTACTAGGGCTACAGCTACCTTTGCTGCCTTTCCAAAAGGAGTCCCTACTAAGGGCATTCTGGATGCTGCTACCTGGTCATCTGTGCATACCTTCAACAAACACTATCACTTATCAGCCTTTTCCAGATCCAGAGCAGGATTCACCATTGCCATTATGCAGGGCATCCTCTCATCTCCCTAATCTACCCTCTACCCTCCTTTTCAGCTTTGGGAATCATCCCACAAGTCAGAACTGCAACAGTGAAACATGAAGAACATAGTGCAGTTGTGTACACTTACCATAAATGTAGATGTTCAAGTGTATTCACTGTTGCAGTCTTCTTTCCCTTGCTTAGGTTCTCTGTCTTACGTCCTTTACCTTAGGACCCATCTTGGGGGGCTTCTACTTTTGGGGCTGCAAGAAGAAACTGAATTCATGATGTTGGCCAGCTTCCTATATACAAGAGTATACTGACATCGGTCAGGGCATTCATCAACACTTGGAGGAGGGAGACTATTTCTCTGGTAGTCAGGCAGGCCAAGGGCTTTCATGGTAGGAAATCCCACAGCTCAAGAATGCAACAGTGAATATATGCAATCATCTACATTTATGGTAAATATATACACCTGTACTTTACAAGTAAGTACAGGTAAGTGGAAGGTATGCATCTGTTCTCTGTTCAAAAATGCTCTGCCTTACTGGCATATAGGTAGATTGCCAAAGCTTACCCTGTCCAGAAGGGGGAGGGAAAAGGGTCCTCTTCAAGCCTGCTCTGCATTACTTTATAAAGTTATGGACAGAGGACCAGGTTGCTGCCTCTGTAAAACCCTAATATCCACTCCTTTCCAAAATGTCCTTAAAGAAGAAAAGGCCCTGGAGGGATGTACCTTTACCCTCCCTGGATTTGCATCTCCATAGTGGGAGCAAGAAAAACTATAGTAGAGGAAACACATGTGCAATGGTTTGCTTAGACACAAGGTGACCTTTCTTTCCCTCAGAGAAGGAAATAAAAAGTGGTGCAACTTTCCTAAAGGGCTTTGTATTGTCAAGGTAGCACCTGAGCTGCCAGTGCCCATCCAAAATATGAAGTATCATCACTCCATAATACTAGGGTTCTGGATAGAACCCGGGGAGCCAGTGCCCATCCAAGATATGAAGTATCATAACTCCATAATACTAGGGTTCTGGATAGAACCTGGGGAGCTAGTGCACATCCAAGATATGAAGTATCATAACTCCATAATACTACTATGGATAGAACCTGGGGAGCCAGTACACATCCAAGATATGAAGTACTGTCACTCCCTAATACTAGGGCTCTGGGTAGACCCTGGGGAGCCAGTGCACATCCAAGATATGAAGTATCGTCGCTCCCTAATACTAGGGCTCTGGATAGACCCTGGGGAGCCAGTGCACATCCAAGATATGAAGTATTGTCACTCCCTAATACTAGAGCTCTGGATAGAACCCGGGCAGCCAGTGCACATCTAAGATATAAAGTATCATCACTCCATAATACTAGGGTTCTGGATAGAACCCGGGGAGCCAGTGCACATCCAAGATATGAAGTACTGTCACTCCCTAATACTAGGGCTCTGGATAGACCCTGGGGAGCCAGTGCACATCCAAGATATGAAGTATTGTCGCTCCCTAATACTAGGGCTCTGGATAGACCCTGGGGAGCCAGTGCACATCCAAGATATGAAGTATTGTCACTCCCTAATACTAGGGCTCTTGATAGAACCCGGGCAGCCAGTGCACATCTAAGATATGAAGTATCATCACTCCCTAATACTAGGGCTCTGGAATGAACCTGGGGAGTCAGTGCACATCCAAGATATGAAGCATCATCACTTCCTAATACTAGGGATCTGGATAGAACCTGGGGTGCCAGTGCACATCCAAGATATGAAGTATTGTCACTCCCTAATACTAGGGATCTGGATAGAACCCGGGGAGCCAGTGCACATCCAAGATATAAAGTATCATCACTCCATAATACTAGGGTTCTGGATAGAACCCGGGGAGCCAGTGCACATCCAAGATATGAAGTATCATCACTTCCTAATACTAGGGATCTGGATAGAACCTGGGGTGCCAGTGCACATCCAAGATATGAAGTATTGTCACTCCCTAATACTAGGGTTCTGGATAGACCCTGGGGAGCCAGTGCACATCCAAGATATAAAGTATCATCACTCCATAATACTAGGGTTCTGGATAGAACCCAGGGAGCCAGTGCATATCCAAGATATGAAGTATTGTCACTCCCTAATACTAGGGATCTGGATAGAACCCGGGGAGCCAGTGCACATACAAGATATGAAGTATCGTCACTCCCTAATACTAGGGCTCCGAATAGACCCTGGGGAGCCAGTGCACATCCAAGATATGAAGTATTGTCACTCCCTAATACTAGGGATCTGGATAGAACCCGGGGAGCCAGTGCACATCTAAGATATGAAGTATCGTCACTCCCTAATACTAGGGCTCTGGAATGAACCTGGGGAGTCAGTGCACATCCAAGATATGAAGTATTGTCACTCCCTAATACTAGGGCTCTGGATAGAACCCGGGGAGCCAGTGCACATCCAAGATATAAAGTATCATCACTCCATAATACTAGGGTTCTGGATAGAACCCGGGGAGCCAGTGCACATCCAAGATATGAAGTATCATCACTCCCTAATACTAGGGTTCTGGATAGAACCCGGGGAGCCAGTGCACATCCAAGATATGAAGCATCGTCGCTCCCTAATACTAGGGATCTGAATAGAACCCGGGGAGCCAGTGCACATCCAAGATATGAAGTATCATCACTCCCTAATACTAGGGTTCTGGATAGAACCTGGGGAGCCAGTGCACATCCAAGATATGAAGTATTGTCACTCCCTAATACTAGGGCTCTGGAATGAAACTGGGAAGCCAGTGCACATCCAAGATAGGAAGTATCGTCACTCCCTAATACTAGGGCTCTAAATAGAACCCGGGGAGCCAGTGCACATCCAAGATATGAAGTATCGTCATTCCCTAATACTAGGATTCTGGATAGAACCTGAGGAGCCAGCGCACATCCAAGATATGAAGTATCATCGCTCCCTAATACTAGGGCTCTGGAATGAAACTGGGGAGCCAGTGCACATCCAAGATATGAAGTATTGTCACTCCCTAATACTAGGGCTCTGGATAGAACCTGGGGAGCCAGTGCACATCCAAGATATGAAGTATCATCACTCCCTAATACTAGGGATCTGGATAGAACCCGCGGAGCCAGTGCACATCCAAGATATGAAGTATTGTCACTCCCTAATACTAGGGATCTGGATAGAACCCGCGGAGCCAGTGCACATCCAAGATATGAAGTATTGTCACTCCCTAATACTAGGGATCTGGATAGAACCCGCGGAGCCAGTGCACATCCAAGATATGAAGTATTGTGACTCCCTAATACTAGGGCTCTGGATAGAACCTGGGGAGCCAGTGCACATCCAAGATATGAAGTATCGTCGCTTCCTAATACTAGGGCTCTGGATAGAACCCGGGGAGCCAATGCACATCCAAGATGTGAAGTATTGTCACTCCCTAATACTAGGACTCTGGATAGAACCCGGGAAGCCAGTGCACATCCAAGATATGAAGTATTGTCACTCCCTAATACTAGGGATCTGGATAGAACCCGGGGAGCCAGTGCACATCCAAGATATGAAGTATCGTCACTCCCTAATACTAGGGCTCTGGATAGAACCCGGCAATAAAAAATAGTGTGAATGAGACTGAATTCTTATACCACGTACAGCATTAAGGAAGGATTAGTACATAACACAACCCTATCCTTATGGAAATCATTGTAGTTGTCCAACCAAGACCGATGCAGCTCAGAAACTAGCCTTGCAGATGGCAGATCAAAAAACAAAACAGTTTTACACATTTAGAACTTGAAATCAGCATAAACTGACAATTCAAAATATAGCAAGGTAAATTTTTCTAGAATATAATTGAGATTCCACTAAGGAGAAATTTGCTTATGGGGGTTTCTCCTATGGAATACACTCCTCATAACTGTTTCACCAAAGGAGAATAAGAAGCAGTGGGACCCATAAGCAGACATACAGAGACACCACTAAATGCACCTTAATGGATGCGCATGTTAAACCATCCTGACAGCTCACACCAATATTCCAAGACCAGTGGAATATTAAGTACACTGGACAGACCCCCCCCCCCCCATTTCCATTTAGGCACCACCTAGAAAACCTCATTTATTTATTTTATTTATTTATTTGACATTTGTTTACCGGGGTGGTCCAACTGGGTCACATAACCTGTTTTCAGCAGAGGCCCGGGGAGAAAAGCTCCATATAAAAACTTAGTTACAACATATAATACACAAGTTCCACATTTTGACTTTGTTATACGCTACAATATGACATTACACTATATTACATATATAGGAACAGTAATGTTTGCATTATGAGCAATCATTTAAGGTTGCTTGTATAGTAACAAGTAACATTAGAGTATTAACAGTTAACATTTATGCACAAACTGAGATAAGCTTCTTGGGTAGATAGTATTTCCTTAAAGTATGTACAGTTTACATTTTTGCACCAATGAAATTAACTTCTTGGGTAAATAGAATTTCCATAGGGTATGTTACAGTGTCATGATCAGACTGGAATGGGAAACAGTCAGAGTATTAGTCTCCTGGTTTATGTGTGAGTTGGAGATAGAGTGGTGCTTGTTTTCGTAGAGTTTGATGTGATAGTTAGAGGATTAGTTTAGGAGGGGGAGGTTAATGAAGTAAGGATGAAAAAGTAGATTAGCCTGGAGTAAGGCATGTATATAACAATGATTTATTTAGGTGTTCTTTTAGGTAGGCTTTGAAGTGAAATGCATTTGAAAACATAAGATTTTCTAGTAGCAGGTTTTTTTACCTCCTTTAACACCTGCTGCACATCCTCAAGAAACAAGTGCCTAAATGGAGTCAAACAGAGTTGACTGAATCATCCAGGCTGTCAATTTGAAATTTCTACAAATTGCAGTGCACCAGTCACCCCGAGGCAGTGTAAGCAGATCCACAGTGTGAGGAAGTCTGTGTTAATTATCCTTGGCCAATATCATTAAAAGGAAGAACCAAGACTGTCTATGCCAACAGGGAGTCACCAAAATGAACTATAGCATTTCTTGCTGAACCTTCAGAACTGCCTTGAGAATCAGTGGAAAGGATAGACTGCATACAAGAACATTCCTGTCATGGGAAACAAGAATGCATCTGTCCTCCAAACATGGCTGCAAGGATATCTGAAACAGAATCTCAACAGCTGCCTGTTTTGATAGGAGATAAACATACCTATTTGAGGCATTCCCCACATCTGGACTAGATCCTGGCATACCACTGCCTTGAGCTACCACTCGTGTGAGTCTGCCAAGGATCTGCTAAGTCTGTCTGCCATAACGTTCTGCTCCAACGGAAAGGAAGATGCCTGAAGAGTCCACGAATACTGAGAAGCAAGCTCCCAAGCTATCACTGCCAGCCAGCCAAAAGAATATGACCTCATACTCTCAAGAGCATACAGGTACCACAAGGCTATGGTGCAGTCTGTAATCACCAGAAGATGACTTGGAGTCCAAAACAGGTGAGGGATTTTCAAGGCAAGAACTACCCCCAATATCTCCAGAAATAGATGTGTTCTGTGCATCCTTGGGCCCCAAGTTTCTGTCACTTGCCTCCCCGTTGACACAGCTCCCCAACAAAGTGAGAAGAATCTGTCAGTACAGATTGCAATGGCAAAAGAGAGGAGAAAGGAAACCTTGGATTAAATCTTAACTGTTTTCTCCACCACTGTAACACTTGTCTGCAAAAAGCCAGTACTTGTAACTGGTATTCTAGGAATGAAGGTGCTGGATCTGACAGTCTTGGACATACCATAGAATTTTTCTCATGAGAAGACAGGCCAGAGGCATCAACAGAATTACAGATGCTTTCTAGCCAAGAGATTTAAGGAATTATATGCCAATGTGGCTTTTCTTCTGGAGAATTATATTAACACTGTCTGGTAAGACTAAATTTTGACTTCAGGAAGAAAAGCCATTATTTAGTAGGAGTTGATTTAGCACCCCAGAAAGACCAGTCTTTGCAAAGGTATCAAACATGACTACTGGAGGTCCAACTTGAATCCTAGCTGGGAGTTTAGTAAACACTTGATATGCAGTGGATAGCCCAAAGGATGAACATAAAACCAACAGTGCAAACCAGGCACAACAAATCTTTCCTAAAGAAGGACCAGTCCAATGACTGCAGCAAACAGCATTTGCCAGGAAATAGGAGGAAATAACAATGTCTGATCCGGCAGATGCGAAGGAGCCCCCTAGAATGTAGACAAATAATCGTACTATTGTTACTTGTAACTCCTGCCAACAAAGATGAGCACCCATTTGTCGGGAACCACTGACAGCCAGGCTGCCTTGTCAAGAGCTAACTATAAAACAAAACACATGCAACACATAGCTCACAAAGCCAGTGTGCCAAACAGTCACAGCCCTTAAGGCTAAACAACACACCTGATACACTTGTAATAGGTGACTCTATCGTCAGGCACACTGACATCCCGCTCACCAGGCTGAACAAGGAGAAGGTCATGGTGAGCTGCCTGTCGGGCGCTAGGATCCACCACATAACACAAGCACTGAGGTCACGCCAAGGCAACTACAAATATGATTCAGTCATTGTCCATGCTGGTGTGAATGACCTGAGACGTACCTCCCTGGACTACATGAAAAGAGACATAGAGGAGCTCTCTGAGCATGTAGCCCAGGCCGGTATGACCCTGACCTTGACTAGCATCTTACCCTCACCAAGAATGATGCCACAATATGAAGACAAGATGATCACTTTCAACAATTGGCTTAAGTGTTGGTGTCATTCAAAGGGGATCCAATGCCTGTCAGCCTGGGATGACATGCTCGACAAGCCATGATGCTTCGCTAGGGACGGCTTACACCTGTCACCCCTGGGCTTTCGGATATTGGCAAAGGCTCTTGCTACCCCCATAGTGCCTTTTAGGCAAGGCTCAAAAGACAAACCTACCTCCATAGGTATCACAAGGGATAAGAAACTAAGAGTAATGCTACTCAATGCCAGAAGTCTAAACCTCAAGATGCTCGCACTCGAAACTCTCCTTAGCATGGAGAACATCGATATCTGTGCAGTAACAGAAACCTGGTTCAAGGCTCGAGAGCACCCCAGCACTACCAGGTTATACCTCATACCATGCTTTTCGGCCCCAAAACTTGGACCGAACCACAAAAGGAGGGGGAGTATCAATATTCGTCAAAGATACCCACACCTCCAGGTTTGTGGCACAGCACGAAGCATCAGAGACTATCCATGTGCAACTAACTGTGGGTAAAACTGCCTTCCAGTTTATAGCCTGCTACAGACCACCCTCCCAAGCACAGGAACCCCACTTGGCCTTCCTGAGAATACTGGAAAATATGAAGGTCTCTCCAAACACCATTATATTGGGTGACTTCAACTACCCAAACATAGACTGGGAGCATTATTCTAGCTCCAACACCCTAGCCCAAAGGTTCCTAGAATTTATAAACTCAAATGCTATGGAACAACTTGTTACCACTCCCACAAGAGGGGAAAACATACTGGACCTGATCATCACCAACATGGGGACACTATGCTCCAGACCAAAAGTGTATCCCTCACTGGTAAGATCAGACCATAAACTAATCTCACTGGATATTCACATCCCAACCCCACCCCTGCCCAGAAAACCACAGTGAAAAACTTCTCTAAAGCAAATTTCACATGCCTCAAAACCAAGGCGAAATCCTTCAAAGCCCCCGGGCCTGTGGAAAATACGGCCCAGACCGCAGAATCCTTTATAAATGCATTCTATGAACACCTCCAGGAATGCATGGATCATGCAATCCCAAATAAAACCAAGACCCAATCCTCCAAAGGCAGGCGTCCTGTCTGGTGGACCCCAGCCATAAACAAACTATACAATAGAAGGAGGAAGCTACTACATGATAAAGCAAAATCCCAAAAAGGGAAGGCATCTCTGATCAGTATTAGCAAAAAACTACGGGCACTCATAAAATCGTCTAAGGCCAGCTTCGAGAGAAAAATTGCACAGGACACTAAGGATAATCACAAGGCTTTCTTTAGTTATGTTAGGAACCTGGGTGGGAATTCCCAGATATGCTCAGAATTAGTCCAAAATGACAAAAAATACACAGAACCCACAGACATTGCCAACATCCTAGCTGACAGGTTCAGTGCAAACTTCTCCCCCCTCTCCCCACCAAAAGGGCAAATATCTATCCCAACAGAGTGCTGCCCCCCTGACATCTCAGATGCTCAGGTAAGAGCCGCTCTCTCCAAAGCAAAAAACACAGCATCAATGGGACCAGATGGTGTCCCGGGCTGCGTCCTACATGAACTCCAAAAAGAGCTAAACCCAAACATAAAACTACTGTTCAGTCTTAGCCTTACTACAGGATATGTACCCAAAGAGTGGCACACAGCAACAGTGGTCCCTCTCCACAAAGGTGGTGCCTCAACGGATCCTGGAAACTATCGCCCCATAAGCCTGACTAGCTTGGTCTGCAAAGCTATGGAAAGGATCATCATGGACCTCATAAATAAAGATATTGGGGACCTACAGACACTGGATCCTACCCAGTTTGGCTTTGTTAAGGGCAGATCCTGCCTCTTAAACCTGGTCGATTTCTTTGAAACAGTCACCAAGGCCATTGACGAGGGAAGGTGGTCCACACAGCCTACCTGGACCTCGCAAAAGCCTTCGATACAATACCCCACTCGGGCATTATAGATAAGCTCACCAGCTTAAATATAAACCCCTATGTCACTAGATGGATTGCAAACTGGCTCAAGGACAGAACCCACATGGTTAGAATTGCTGGAGCCATGTCAGACTCCAAACCAGTTACAAGTGGCGTCCCACAAGGCTCAGTCCTGGGACCTCTCTTGTTCGGTATATATTTCTCAGCGGTACAGGCCAACACGGAAGGACTGTGGCTGACCAAGTTCACAGATGACTGCAAACTGGGCCATATTCAACTCTCCAGCTGACACAAGCATCCTCCAAAAGGGCCTCATAGAAACAGACAACTGGTGCCAGAGCCATGGCCTCAAGCTAAACACCAAAAAGTGTATAGTCATCCCCTTTGGCAAAAACAAAGTGCCCACAAATTACCACATAGGTGGTAATCCATTAAGTACAGAAGAAGTCATTAGGGTCCTGGGGACCCAAGTTGATAGCAATCTCTCATTTGACAACCATGTGGCCAAAGTGGTTAGAAAAACATTTTATATATCCCACCTATTCATGAAGGGATTCACATCTAGATCAGGGGAGGTCATCATACTTCTTTACTCATCCCTCATCAGGCCCATAATTGAGTATAATGCCCCTTTTGGGATGTACCTTACCAGACACCTGCAGCAACTGGAAAGACCCCAAAAGTACCTCACCAAGAGGATCAAAGGGCTCAAACAGATGCCATATGCTGCCCGGTTAAAGAAACTCCAGCTCTACTCAGTGGCATACAGCCTGCTCAGAGGCGATCTGTGCCTGACGTATAAAGCCATGTCCAACCCGGAATTAATGATGGACATGCTGCACCTCAGAAAATCCAAATCCCATCGAGCTACGCGCTCGAGAGACTTGAACCTCAGCACTGAAATAAATAGGACATGCTGGAGGGACAGATTCATAACCCAGAGGCTCCCTTCACTCTGGAATAAAATCCCAGTCCAGGTTAGGCAGAGTCCCACATTGACTCTCTTCAAGAGGAATCTTGATGAGTGGATGGGAGATCATAGGTTTACCCCGGCTATCACTTCTGTGTCACTGTTAGACAGAGGCACAGTATACTAACCTCAAAAAAAGGCATAGCAAAATTAATTTAAAATGGGTGGCGAAAGCCAAACACACTCTGGCTAGGCTTATAAATGCCCTAGGGCAGATAGCCTAGTATGAACCTATGAACCTATGAACCTAAAAAGGTGACATCTGGAGGGGGACTTGAGAAAGACAGGTGCCATGCATCATCACAGTCACAGATAAGAAGGGGAATATCTTTTCTGAGAAAGGAACCCCTCTAATTTGGTTTGGTGGAGGACTCAACCTGCCATTAACCTTTAGCACCTTGGTTTTAATCAGATGGGACTTCTGTTTTGAAAACTGCCAACAATTATCCTGCTTATAGGAAAACTAAGGAAAATGAAAATAAAACATTTCCAACAGTCCTGCCTCTGTACACTTCTGTCATCAAAGTGATTAAGGATCTGATTAACTGCTGTAGTAAAGCACACACTCAGACTCAGGTGAAGCATTCATAATCTCAGGTTTAAACTCATAACAAAGTTTCTGACTGTGCCTGGAAGCATACCTCTTATATTACTATTGATAATGCTCCTCTCTGGAAAGAGTATCAGTTCCCACCAACTTACTCTTTAAGCATGTTTAGAAACTAAATGGAAAAAATATCTTTGACATAGACTTTTTGCTCAGCAGATAATGAATCAGCAGCTCATGTAAACTGTACATATCCATCAACACGACCTGACACAAAACACATTGGTAGAAAATACGTTCACAATGCATCTATATTACATAATTGAACTTTTAAAGGTTCGAACGTCATATGGTCGACACCATATGATCGAACTTTTAAAAGTTTGAAAATGTAATAAAAAAATAAACCAAAGGAAAAAACCTACTTGGATGGTTTAAGCAGGGGGGCAAGTCCCCCTGCACCCCCTACACCCCCCGCTCTTTAAATATACCAACTCTGAGATTGCACTACAGTGCAGAAAAGGGAAATCTTCCCATTCCGCATGGTACAGAGATTTCCCTTGAAACCTTCGAACTTTTAAAAGTTCAATCATATGGTGTCGACCATATGATGTTCGAACTTTTAAGAATTCGACAACGTGATATAGACCCTTCACAACTACCATGCTGGACTGAGCCAGCTTGCTTCCCTAAGATGCCAGCCATTTGCCTACTATATCTGAAGGGACTGGGTTTGAAGAAGACAGTCTTTTTACTCGAAGATGTTGTTGAGAACACCAAGCAGGGTCCACCTACAAGTGAGCTTGGAGGACAAGCATAGTCAAGCATACCCCGATTATTTTTTTAAGCACTTTGTTAGGCAAACCCTCCATGAACAAAAGAAATTACAAGCTATCTTAACAAACCTCCACCAACACTGAGATCAATGAAGGAAAGGTCTCCACAGCCAGTGCCCAAAAGATCACAAGCCCTGCTGAATTATGAGGAACCAAGCAGTCTCTAATACAAACAAAAGCTCAGACATCAGATGCCCTACAAAATCAAAATCCAAGAATGACAGAACGGTGGCAGAAGCACTTCCGTTATTCAAAACCTGGGCATCCCATAGTCAACTGATACCAAAGAACATGATGGGTCTTAAGACTCCCTTTTTTTAGCATACACTACACTACTGGGACAATCCCCGGGGGAGATGTATCAACTCTGGCAACAGAATCTGCACCACTAATCTTCCTTGTACCTAAAGACTTTGGCAGGTTCATAAGTTAGCACTAGATAACTGTCCTTGTGGGTCATTTTAAGCATAAACAGTTACCGTGTGTGAAAATCGAACCCTGCACCTTGTGTCTGTAAGGTAAAACCTTAACCATTATGCCAACCTCCTCCCTCCACTTTTTTAAGCCTTTATGGATAGATTCAGGCCAACAAAGCTAAACGCCACTAGCTGTTTGGTTCTCCCACAGGTGAAGCATGCAATGGTACTGAGAATGTGACCATGCAATGGCACTGAGAATGTGACCATGCAATGGTACTGAGAATGTGACCATGCAATGGTACTGAGAATGTGACCATGCAATGGTACTGAGAATGTGACCATGCAATGGAACTGAGAATGTGACCATGCAATGGTACTGAGAATGTGACCATGCAATGGTACTGAGAATGTGACCATGCAATGGTACTGAGAATGTGACTGACCCTTTTGTTATGCATCACTACACCCTTCACTTCCGGAAAAAAATGTTTGCTAAAATTAAATTCTGTAAAACCCATAACATGTTGGGAGGGTGGCCTAATTGTTAAGGTGTTTGTCTTACAAACACAAGGTGCAGGGTTTGAATCTCACAAGGGATAACTGGCTAAGCTTAAAAAATGGCTCGCAAGGGCAGTTAGCTTAGTACTAACCTATGTTGATGGGAACATTTTGAATATTTCCTCACATAGTCTAATCAAATGTTTTAGGGTATAACAGTAAATAAACTGCAAATATCCAGTGTGAACATAAAAGTTTTCTCCTACCTAGCCAATATATTCAAAAAATCCCAAGAGTACATGGTATACATTTTCACTTTCTATGGTGCTGGATTTAAATATTTGCGCACTTGCCACATTCTCACTCCTGAATATATTAACAGATACTATCAACCTAAATGGAGGCATAGTAACATCCTTATGGATCTTTGGTATTCCAAATAGAGTTCCTAATTTAGGTTTTGAAACAGACATGAATTTATACTTTTCCCAATTGATGCATTTTTGCTCTAACAATTCTAGCTTAGATGAACACAGTCAAGTAAAAAGTGGTTGCTGAGCAATGAATCCAGTTTAACAAACAAAACAGGAATAATGCAGAAAGTAGAAAAGCCAGAGTCACAGCTATAGTTAAAAGCATCTTTAATAATAAAATGTTAACTCGTTTGCAAATCCAAAATCCAAAAGTTAAGTACAAGAAGTTAAAAATAAGTCTTCAGCGGTATCCAACTTTTGGATAGAAAAAAAATAAAAAAAGAAAAGTATGATGTCTGAGTAAAGTGTGGATGGCCGATGGCACAAAAGGTGTTAGAGACGTTACAATCTTTATATTGTCATGTTTGCTGTGTACTGCTTCCTATGGACATTAACAAACTGTGTAGTGGAAGGTCATCTTACCAACAAATGAGGTGCCATAGTAGTACGGGATACAAGAAGTTGTGAGAAATCATCCAGTCTTACAATCCACTAGTGAAAATTGACCCTGGAAATCCATAGTAGTACGGGATATAAGAAGTCATGGGAAATCATCCAGTCTTACAATCCACTAGTGAAAATTGATCCTGGAAATCCATAGACAATCCACTAGTGAAAATTGACCCTGGAAATCCATAGCAGTATGGGATATAAGAAGTCATGGGAAATCATCCAGTCTTACAATCCACTAGTGAAAATTGACCCTGGAAATCCATAGTAGTACGGGATACAAGAAGTCATGGGAAATCATCCAGTCTCACAATCCACTAGTGAAAATTGACCCTGGAAATCCATAGTAGTACGGGATACAAGAAGTCATGGGAAATCATCCAGTCTTACAATCCACTAGTGAAAATTGACCCTGGAAATCCATAGTAGTACGGGATATAAGAAGTCATGGGAAATCATCCAGTCTTACAATCCACTAGTGAAAATTGATCCTGGAAATCCATAGTAGTACGGGCTATAAGAAGTCATGGGAAATCATCCAGTCTTACAATCCACTAGTGAAAATTGATCCTGGAAATCCATAGTAGTACAGGCTATAAGAAGTCATGGGAAATCATCCAGTCTTACAATCCACTAGTGAAAATTGATACTGGAAATACTAAATTTGCAGCAGAAAGGTGGCATTTTTGTGTAGGCAATATAGGTAATAGTAATTGTTTCCTTATAGTTATGAAGACTTTTGGGAAAGAAGATGTGCATTGTCACCACTAACTGACCAAAGGGTTTGTAAATGCTCAGCTTCCAAAATTCATAAAGTGTTTTTAAAGACATAAAGTATGTTATGGAAAATATTGTTAACACAGTTAATGAGACAGTGTTATTTTATTTACTGTGGACATTAAAATGAAGTAGAGACTCATGAATGCAGAAATTTCTCTTTAATTACAGGAGTATTTAACAATGAAAACATTTTAGGAAGGCAGTTATTTAAGGTCTGCTTGCTTTGATTTATTTCAAATAATATCCAGTTTTAGAGACTGGAGAAACAAGTATAGAAAAGTTTAACAGGAGGGATGTTCTGCTGGGGGTAGTGATGAACGTGGCCTTATATATCCTTACAAATTACTTTTTTCTAATTGCAGATTCAAGTTGATGTTAATAGTATTTGTTGATATAAAAGAAGCAAACACTAGCATATACAAATAGTAGTATTTCAATAAGTGGGTCATTTGGAGATATATAAAATATGTATGTTTTGTTTTGCCTTACAGCATTCCTGCTTGTGTCTCTGCTAACATAAGAAGGTAATCATGTTCGGATAAGGGGTGCATGAATTGTATGCTGATAGATGAGGAACATGTGGTAAAACCTTACAATGATGTAATGATGATGTAAAGCTAGTGAGGAATGCAGTGGATATCACATTGATGCAGGGAATGAAAGTGCAGCCTAGAGAAGTGTGTAAAGTACAGAGGATGGGATTTAGATAGTTGGGATTGTCTTGTGTGAAGGGGGATAGTGAGCAGGGAGTGGCCATATTGGTTACAAAGAATCTCGAGTGACAAACTTCTCAATGTACAAAAGATGGGTACAGGAGAGCAGTTGTCTAGAGAGAGTGAGTGGAATGAAAAATACTAGTAATACTGGCTTTTATGGTCCTAATGCAGACAAAGAAAGTGTGTTTCAAGAGTATGCACCAAAGGTTAACTGTGCTTACAGGAACAAAGATAGTCATGGAGGAGATTTCCATGTGGCATTAGAGCCAGACAGGCCAAACTGTTTGGGTGGGTAAAGATTCAGCATAGATGTCAGAAAGCTTAAAAAACAAGTTGTAACAGGTTTAGAACTACTAGATACAGGCAGACAAAAGAAAGAGGACATGCTGGGACTTGCATTTTCTAGGGATGATATTAACCAGGCAAGCTGATTGGATAAGATATTAGTAGATATGTTAAAAAGATATTGGTAGATAGGTTGATTCAACTGGAAGCAAGTAGTACAGATGTTTTAGAAACAGGCATCTCAAACCATGCAATGGTTATTATAGACTGGAAGTGGGTAAGGATACAAAAAGAATGCAAATGGAATCCTTGTAATGGGGTATCGTTTTTATGATGATGTTTTAAAATAAGGCAAAATTAATTAGTAATTTTTGTTTGGTATTTTATATGGATTAGAAAGGGTTAATATCAAAAACTTGTAACAGGAAGGAGACGTCCATTGGGCAAAATGTCGATCACATGATTCATTTATGAAATGTTTTAAACAGTTGTTTTGCATAAAGTTTTAATCTGAAGAAGTTCTGGTTAAGAACCGAACGAAAAGTGCTTTATTTAATAAACAAGTGTGGACTGGGCTTCTGTTTGCGATTTTTCATTTTGTTTTGGACACGTAGTGTTCTTTGCTAGTTTCATTAGTTTATCGAGTTGTAGGTGGAAAGGGTGCAAAGGCTACAATATATGGTGAAGCCTGATAGGGCGAGAATAAAGGAGGATGGTAAGAGTGGAAGAAAAGAATAGAGTGGTGTCATGACCTTCAGCTGAGGAAGAACAATGAGATTTACAGTCTAACGCAAAAAGGCAGAATAAGCTGAACCAGCTAGTGGCAGAACTACAAGAGTTGCAGGAGAGGTGGAGTGAATTGGGATGATAGTAGGAAATAAAGATTTGAGAAATAAAGTAAGAAAAAAGATTTGGAAGTGTGCCAAATAGCTGAATAACAAGTATAAGGGGATTGAGATGGTGGACTAAGGAAGAGATTGGTGGAAAGTTCTTGATCTGGATAATTAAACATCAAGGGGCAGCCAGAACAGATAAAGACTATTTAGACAAAGGAAGAAATGTCAATACTAATATGGAGATCCTTGCTGTATCAGCGTAATTTTAAGGACTGGATATTTTGATGGGTGGGAAGGCCGACCTTTATCAGCAATTAATAAATAAGGTGACATAAGACCACAGCATAAAGGGAAATTTTGACAGCTGTGCAGCATATGAAGAGTGGAAAGCATGGAGGCCCAGACAGATTTTTTTCTGTATGATTTTTGTCCCGTGCCTGCTGACCATTAAACCTCCCTTTAATCAGACATTTGCTGTCTGTGGGTGCGAAAATCCACAATCCAGGCAGCGATGAGGGTACTTTGTGCTCTCATCTGCATCTTTGCAATAAGACCATTTTTATGGCCTAACTCCAACCTTATGGTGACACAAGCACTTGTGTCAATGCAAGTGCCTTATCGTGACACCAGCACTTGTGTTACTGCAAGTACCACCTATGTCCCTCTACACGCGCATGAATGCTCTCCCTCTAACACTCACTGACAAGGGCAGCTGTTACTGCCTTGAGTGACCATGCCTATGTCCTCCTTGTACCAGCTCTGCACATAAATATTGGCCTCCACTATACAGCCAAGTCATTGTTGTTGGACCAGAGGCATACATCAGGCAGGCACCACCATTTCTACCTCCAAAATGAACATGCCCATCCTCCCTGTCTATGCTGTCAAGCTCCCAAGCCACTAGTAAAGCAGAAGCCATGTGGGCTATCCATATCTGAGCCTTCCATCCTCCCTGCCTATGTGGTCAACTTCATAAGCCACTAGTAAAGTGAATGCCATGTGGGCTATACATATTTGAGCCTTCCATCCTCCCTGTCTGTGCTAGCCACTGGTAAAGTGAATGCCATGTGGGCTATCCATATCTGAGAATGGAGGACATAGAGTCCCAGGCAGAAGGGCTTCATAATATTACAAGAGAGGACAAGTTACCAGTGTCCATGACTGTGCCTTCTATTATACTGCTCCCAATGCAGAAGGATGATTTAGAGGATCTAGGTAACTTCAGACCAATATCTTTGTGCAATGTAGATGCAAAACATTTCACAAAGATACTGGCAGCTAGGATAGGAGAGGTACTGCAAGGGTTATAGGTCAAATATAGGTTGGGCCTGTGAAAGGGAGGTTACTTTTGAATCACTAGAAGCTGTTTTGTAACTTTAATTAATAGGCTGAAAGGGAAGAGAATGGAAGGATAAAATATAGTATTAATGGGTAAACAAAAGGCCTTTGACAAAGTGAATTGAGTTTTCATCTTAAAGGTACCACCCAGGTGATGGGAGAGGGTGGATGGATATATACAGTGGTTTCACTATCTTTATTCTTTATCAGAAGTGAGTACAACAGGTAATGGAAACCTTTCAGAGCCAACAAAACTTACTTTATCTCATATGCATGTAGCAAATGCATGTGTGATTGTTTACTTGTATTACTTAATATGTATTCAGCTTTTCTCTCTGGCTTCGGCTGGAAAGGTATTTTGACTAAACCTAGTTGGAAAACCCCAGTAAAGAAAAGCAAAAAAAGAGCTAACACAACGGATTTGAATATTTATTGAGGGTAATGGTACAGTCAGGAATAACGCTAACTTTGTTGCAGATGACTGCATATATTTGTTATAAGATGCAGAGGAGATGTTATGAGGAATTCTTAAGAATTTAAGCTATTGAAGATTTGTCAGGACTCCAATTTCAATTTCATCCAAGAATATGGGTGATTATAAAGATAGCAGAGAAGGGATTGAATGGGGCAGGGCTCTATGAAATGGAAAAGGAGAAAAATATCTGGCAATAAAAGTGTGAGTAACGATGCAGTGGGTTGTAGAGAAGAGTACGAATGAGCTGGAATGTAAAATGAAAGGAAGATAAGAGCCATCATCATTAACAGAATGTATACAGGTAGAAAACTTAATACAGCCAAACACTGCAATCAGAACAAGTGTCAGCTTAATACACATTAAGATCTAATCAGTTTCCTTGGAAACGTTATATAGGCATATACAGTTGGAGTCACAAGTTAAGTTTGAGGGGAGCAATACAAAGGGTTTCTGATAAATTTGTGTGGAAGGAGCAAAGATGCAGGTTTAAAAATGTAGTCTTATGACCAGTGAGTGATGGAAGGTTTGGAGAATGTTCAGTTTCATTCATTATGCAATGGCTACTAATTTGCACATTGCATGAAGCTGTCAATAAAATAGTAACATTCAGTGAGTTTGCTAGGAAGAGAAGAGGATAAGGGAAATGCAGATTTTTTTTTTTGTGGAACTTGTTGAGAGACATAAATACGGAAATAAGATGGGGAGGTAGGAAAGTTGTACTACAAGGATTAATTGGTAGCTCAAACATGGAATTGTGAGACAGGGTGAATGAAGCAATGTGAGCACAGATAAAAGTGCAGAAGTCAAAAAGGATTAAGTCTGTGGGAAATGTAGTATGGAAGGAAGATCAAGACTGTCTTTTTGGTTTTAAAGAATTGAAAGACAATTTTGGATTAAAAGGGATGGACTGGTCGGCTTCCAAGATGGCTGCACAATGAGCAACACTTAATTTCAGCTCTTCCAGTGAGAAAACAGAAACCAAGAAAAGAGAGCCATTGAACTTGTCTTTTTTGGGTAAATTTCATTAACTGTCTATTAGGTGTATTGCCTGGATGCCAGCAAAAAAGAAATTCAGAGAACCTGAACGGAAATCAGTCACAAAAGGTGAGGAGAAAACACTGACTGGGAAGAATTCTGCAGCTGTTCATCAAAAAGCAGTGTAAGTACCAGCTTTGGTGCAAGATATGACTTCCAGTAACCTAGAGGAAAAAAAAACAAACCAAATGTACTCAGAGCTGGTTAAAATAAACAAAACACTGAAGGAATATATCAGCTCAACAAAAGGCTGGAAAAAATTGGAAGAAGCTGTAAACAGATATTCAGATGAGGTGATAAAACTGCAACAATCAAAGGTCAAAATGAAGAAAAGTCTAGCTAAGATAAAAATTAATAGAATTAGAGGACAGAGCATGTAGTGAAAACCTGTGATTTCTACTGTACCATTACCAAAGACGCTGGATGAAACAGACTGTACTAGTTTAATGAAAGCATAGATAAGCAACTGGACCAGAATTCCACGGCAGGAATGGTTAATTGAAGGGGCACATTGTGTGTATGGTCCAAACCTGGTCTTGAGAAAGCAACCTAGAACTTTAATAGTAAAGATGCAATCCTACCAGCAGAAGGAGTTAATTCTGACAAAACTGTGGCAGAAGAACAAAGTAGTAAAAGTGAGAGTCAGCAGAGGACTTGTGAAGAATGCTTATTCACTGTACACCAGGCAGAAGAGAAGTGAATTAATTCCAGTGATCAGGGAATGCTGAGAAGCAGGCATAAGATTCAAGTTGTTGTATCCAGCTACTTTTAGAATATTCTTTCCTGGAGGGTCAAAATCATTTTTGATGCAGAACATGCTAAGGAGGAAATACAGAAGTGTGTCCAACAAAAAGTGAGCAAGCAAACAGAGGGAGATTCTGTTTCTTGTTCTTCTGGTAATAAAGCCCATAGAGAGACTGTGCCAGTGAAACCTTTTCCAATGTCTCAAAGTAAAATGCTTGAGAGACAGAAAAAAACACAAGTGTTGAGTAGAAGAATGAGGAGTGCTGGAAATGAAGCAGAGACTGGGTTTGAGAAATGGATATCAACAGGAAGAACACTAGCAACTTGGAAACTAAAAATAAATGTGGGATTACACATAATTAATTATATTTCTGAAACATGACAGAACAAAAAAAGCCTGGAAATATTGGACTTCTTTGATTTTGTTAAACTTGCAGGGGAGTACAAAACGTCTGCCCTACTTCATGCCATTAATGTCTGGATGACCATTTAGGAGAGGGAAAGGGAGAGCAAAGAGTTACCTGTAATACAAAAGTTTGTTCTTTACAGTTGTGTTTTAACAATGCACGACATTACCTGAGTACTATAAAATAAAGCTTTTTCAGTCATTTTCAAGTGTAATAGGAATACTAAAGTAAACAGGTACCGTTGTTTTTTCCTTTTTATTTTTTTCTCCTTCTTCAGTTTTAAGAAATGTAGACACTGCAATGTTAAAAAAAAAAAAAAGTGGAAATACGCTCAATATAAACATAAGGAGCATACTGAACAAAATCCCACAGCTACACGCTACCCCTCTATTCCCCTGACATAGTCCTCCTCACAGAGACCTGGCTAAAACTACTAAACAATAATAATGACTTTTTTCTTAGACAAGACAGAATATCCAAAAGAGGCGGAGGCATTGCTCTCCTCTTCAAAAACAACCTGAACGTTGAATTGTTAGCCACAAAAGAACGCAAGTTCAGTAATGCAGAAACTATGTTCACTAAGCTGAGAATCAACTCAAAAAACACTTACATATAATTGGTACCTATATACCCCCCGGCAATAACATTAATACAGTAGAATCCATTCTAGACTGGACATCCCAAAAATTTCCCCAAGAAACAATCGTACTGGGTGATGTTAATATCGACTGGTCCTTCTGTAACCCGCTCCACTCCACTAACCACATTAAGTTACATAGTTTCACTCAACTAATCAAAACCACAACACGAGTAGATAAAGCATCCAGAAAGTAGTCCATCCTAGACTGGATCCTTACTAATAGACCATCTCAATCCTACCTCTCAGGCTCCCTCCCAGACACCCTCAGTGAACACCTTTCCACATTTATAATTAGACACCAAGAGAATCCATTAAAATCCTCCACCCTCCAACAAATCCAGTATACAAAGAATTTCAAAACCCATGACTTCATATTTGCACTTAATCAATGCAACTGGAGACAACTCTCATCTCTCCCCCTGGAAAGTGCCACAGACTACTTCAATAACACTTTCTAAACATCATAAATCATCTTGCCCCTATCAGAACTCTCAGAACTAAATCCAACTATGCCCCCTGGCTGACCAGATATACCTGTCTACTACTAAAACAAAGCGATAAAGCATGGGGCTCGTGGCATCAAAATAAAACTCAAGCTAATAGACAGGTAAACCAGAAACTAAAGAACAAAGCTGAAAAACAAATTAATTAGGACAGACGAAAGTAACCACTATATAGGCATTCAAACCAAACACAAAAATAACCCACATAAATTCTGGGCTGCCATTAATAAAATTCTACAACCAGGAAAGACCAATACTCCACCCCCAAACATTGACACCATCACCAATAATTTTGTCACCCAATTCAATGAATGCTTCACCAAATCCATCCTAGCCCTCACCAATAGTAGTTCTCCCATTTCACATCCAAACCCATCTTCCGTACCAGCAGACTAAAACCTCTTCTCCTTACAGCCTGTCCCAACTAGCACAATATATAAACACTTAAAGAGGCTTAAACCAACAACCCTAGCCACTGACAAATTACCTGCAGAATATCTAAAGATTGCAGCCAAAGCCATCTCTTACCCAGTCTCATAGGTTCATAGGTGTGTACTAGGCTAATGGGCTTGGGGCCTTTACAAGCTTAGCCATATGATTACCCTGGCATTGTGCCACCCAACCTTAATTCCCAGTGCCTCTGTCGAGTAGAGCCACTGGAGTTATCACCGGGGTGAATTTTCTATTTCCCATCTACTCATCAAGATTTCTCTTGAAGAGGGTCAGCGAGGTGCTCTGCTTGACATGTATGGGAAGTCTATTCCATAGCATGGGCAGTCTCTGGGTTATGAACCTGGCCCTCCAGTACTTTCTGTTGATTTTGGTAATGAGGTTGAGGTCTCTGGAGCATGTAGTGCAGAGGGATTGGGATTTCTTTAGATGTAGCATTTCTAACAGAACTGGGTCAGACATGGCTTTGTAAGTCAAGCAGTGATCGCCTCTAAGTAAGTGATATGAGACAGAGAATAGTTGGAGTTTTTTGAGTCTGTCCATATAGGACAAGTGTTTAAGGCCTAGGATCCTCTCTGTGAGGTACTTTTGCAACCTCTCCAGTTTTGCAGGTGTCTAGTGAGGTACATGCCAAATGGGGCATTGTACTCGATGATTGGCCTAATGAGGGAAGAGTAGAGGGAGACAATGACCTCTTTCATCCTGGATGCAAAACCCTTAGTAATGAGATGTGCAACATAGAAGGACTTTCTGACCACAGTGGCAATGTGGTGATCAAAAGAGAGGTTGCTGTCAGCCTGTGTTCCCAGATCTCTTATAACTTCTTCTATGTTCAATGGACTTCCATCAATGTGGTAATTCATGGGAACCAGGTTTTTCCCAAAGGGGATGACGACACATTTTTTGGCATTGAGCTTAAGGCCATGGTTCTGACACCAGTCTTTGGTCTCAGTGATGCCATTCTGTAGGATGTCTGCATCACTTGGGTAGTTAATAATAGATCCCAACTTGCAGTCGTCTGTGAACCTTGTCAACCAGAGTCCCTTCGTGTTGGCCTGGACTTCAGAAAAGTCGATACCAAACAGGAGAGGAGTCAGGACAGAACTCTGTGGAACTCCACTCATGACTAGTCGACAGTCTGACTTGGAGTCAGCTACTTTCACACTGTGAGTTCTATCTGTGAGCCATTTTGCAACTTACCTAGTGATATAGGGGCTGATGCCTAGCTTAGTGAGTTTTTCTATGATTCCTGAGTGGGGAATGGTATCAAAGGCCTTGGCCAGATCAAGGTAGGCTGTATGAACCACCTTGCCTTCATCCACAGCTCTGGTGACTGACTCAAAGAAGTCGACCAAGTTGACCATGCCTGGTCAACTTGGTCGACTTCTTTGATTCAGTCACCACAGCTGTATGAACCACCTTGCCTTCATCCACAGCTCTGGTGACTGACTCAAAGAAGTCGACCAAGATGACCAGGCATGATCTACCCTTCACAAAACTAAACTGTGTGGGATCCAGAGTTTGGAGATTCCCTATATCCTTGTTTATTAGGTCCATGATGATGTGTTCCATAGATTTGGATATCAGACTCATCAGGCTAATGGGGCGATAGTTCCCAGGGTCTGTAGTTGCTCGTCCTTTGTGGAGAGGGATGACTGTAGCAGTGCATCTTTCAGTAGGGACAAAGCCTGAGGTGAGGCTGTGATTGAACAGGGCACACAGGTGAGGTGCCAGTTCACTCTGTAGTTCATGAAGAACACAGACAGGGATATTGTCAGGTCCCATAGAAGCTGTATTCTTGGCCTTGGACAGTACTGTTTTAGCCTGTGCAGCAGTAATACTGGGTCCCTGGCAATCTACTGGTATTGTGATTGGTCCTTTGGAGGGGTAATGTTGGCACTGAATCTGTCAGCCAGTATATTGGCAATATCTGTTGGCTCGGTATAGGAGGTACCATTGTGCAGTAGCTCAGAGCAAATTTTGGCATTGCTGTGGAGATTCTTTACATAACTATAGAAGGCCTTGTGGTTGACTTTACTATCTGCTGCAATTCTGTTTCCATAGCTAGCTTTAGAGGATTTGATGAGGGATCTCATCTTTTTGTTGAGGCTGATAAGTGAGTTTTTCCAGTCTTGGGACTTCACCTTATTCCGCATCAGTTTCCTCCTTCTGTTGTAGAGTTTGTTTATGGCAGGGTACCACCAGACTGTCTTCCTTTTTTTTGGAGGAGAGCATCTTGGTCTTACTGGGTATGGCGAGATCCATGCATTTGTGTACATGTTCGTACAGTGCATTGGTGTATGATTCGGTGGTCATGCAACTATTCTCCATTTGCATGGGTGCCATGAAGTTAGCCACCTCTGTTTTTAAGAGCCCAAAGTTAGCTTTGGAGAAGTTTTTCATGGTGGTTACCTTTGTGGAGGGTGAGAGGAATGTGGATTTCCAAGGTGATTAGTTTGTGGTTGGATCTAACTAGGGAGGAGCTGACTATTGGTGTAGAGCAACAGCCGCCCATGTTAGCAATGACCAAGTCACAGATGTTGCTACCTCTAGTGGTGATAAGAACAAGCTGGTCCAGGGCACTGGAATTAATGGCAACGGTCGCCCATGTTAGTAATGACCAGGTCAAGGATGCTGCTACCTTTAGTGGGGGTAAGAATGAGCTGGTCCAAGGCATTGGAATTATGTTCATTAACCGCACTTTATCAGAACAATGCATTCCTTCTCTGCGGAAAATTTCACATATAATATCACTCCAGAAAGGAGGTAACTCTGTGGAACTATCTAATTACTGTCCAATTGCCATTCTATCACCTTTATCTAAAATCCTCAAAAAATGGATACATTCCCAAATAATGCACTATCTGCTCACTAATAAACTGCTAACCAACACCCAGCACAGATTCCGTCCCAATCACAATACTACTACAGCCCTCATTAGCTTTACCAATACAGTAAACCAACATCAAAACAATGGTAACCTAGTATCTATTGTATTCCTAGATCTCTCCACAGGCTTCGATACTGTCTTCCATCACAAACTCCTTTCTGCTCTCTCCAATCTTAATCTCAGCCACTCCACACTAGTGTGGTCTCAAGACTATCTAACCAAAAGGCAACAAGCAGTAAAATGGCAAAACTCCTTATCTTCCCTCCTACTTGTCACCCTAGGGGTCCCCCCAGGGATCCATTCTTGGATCTCTTCTTTTCAACATATTCACCAACTAACTTCATAAAGCTTCCAGCATGCCACTCTAGTCCAGTATGCCGATGACTCTATCTAATCTGCTCCGCCCCATCACTCCCTTAACTCCAAGAATTGACACAAGAGTTCTTTACCACTGTTGAAACCTGGTTAGCCAACTCTCAACTAATACCTAACCTCAATAAAACACAAATAATGACATTCTATCCTACTAGAGCCTTAGACCCCATACCACCATTCACAATATTCTCAGCCAATAACACCCCTATCATACCTGAATAAACTCACCAAACTTCTAGGGGTTATCATAGATCACAACATGAAATTTGATATGCACATTGCACAGATAATAAAGAAAGTCCATAAAAAGCTTGCAACCCTATATAGATGCAAAGAGTACCTCACCAATGAGAGTAAAGCCACCATCGCAAGAACCCACCTACTATCCACACTCCTCTATGCCTCCCCCATACTCATCAACCTAAACAAAGCAGACTTTAACAAACTAAACACCTGCACCTGCTACAATAAAATAGCTAGGTTTGCTACAGACTCACCCTTCAGGATACAACACTGCATAGCAATCAAGCAACTGTCCTGGCTAGAATTACCCAACCTGCTCACATATAACCAGCTTACAACAGCCCACCAAATTCTATATTATCCCGATAGAGTTTCTGCTCTACAAGGTCTACTTAATATCTACTCTAACAAATGCCTATTAAGACCCACCAATAAAGCACTGGCTGACAGAGGCAAAAGCAACAATCGCTCTGGGGACTCCTTGTTTTCCATTTCTGTTGCAAAAGCATGGAATACCATCCCCGTAGATATTAGGACCATGGGATACCATCCCCGTAGATATTAGGACCATGGGATACCATCCCCGTAGATATTAGGACCATGGGATACCATCCCCGTAGATATTAGGACCATGGGATACCATCCCCGTAGATATTAGGACCACTGAAAACAAAAATAATTTCAAAAAAACTCCTCCGGTCCCATTTATATAGTTCCTGGTTATGTAATTGTTCTGACCTTGGGTAGCTTCACTTAATTAGATCATATCATACCATAACCTTCTATGAAAGCTTTCAGCATATCCTTTCTATACTCTTAATCAATGTGTGTTTACTATACTAACCAATGATGAGTGTAACCAAATGACTGAACAAACTGTCCTTTCAGCTGTATTGTTTATTGTAACACACTGTGCTCCTTATAGTGGGTTTACTTTTAACTGTATTGTTTATTGTAACACACTGTGCTCCTTATAGTATATTTACTTTTAACTGTATTGTTTATTGTAACACACTGTGCTCCTTATAGTATATTTACTTTTAACTGTATTGTTTATTGTAACACACTGTGCTCCTTATAGTATATTTACTTTTAACTGTATTGTTTATTGTAACACACTGTGCTCCTTATAGTATATTTACTTTTAACTGTATTGTTTATTGTAACACACTGTGCTCCTTATAGTATATTTACTTTTAACTGTATTGTTTATTGTAACACACTGTGCTCCTTATAGTATATTTACTTTTAACTGTATTGTTTATTGTAACACACTGTGCTCCTTATAGTATATTTACTTTTAACTGTATTGTTTATTGTACCACGCTGTGCTCCTTATAGTATATTCCCTTTTTGCTCCTTTCTTGGCCTTGAAGCTGTACTTTATTAACTTTTGACTCTGTACTGTACATTATTAACGTTTGACTCTGTACTGTACATTATTAACGTTTGACTCTGTACTGTACTTTATTAACTTTTGACTCTGTACTGTACATTATTAACGTTTGACTCTGTACTGTACTTTATTAACTTTTGACTCTGTACTGTACATTATTAACGTTTGACTCTGTACTGTACATTATTAACGTTTGACTCTGTACTGTACTTTATTAACTTTTGACTCTGTACTGTACATTATTAACGTTTGACTCTGTACTGTACATTATTAACTTTTGACTCTGTACTGTACATTATTAACGTTTGACTCTGTACTGTACATTATTAACGTTTGACTCTGTACTGTACATTATTAACGTGGATTATATTTACTGTATTTGCTGCACTAATGTTTGTAGAGCTTTTCTCCCCAAGCCTCCACTAAAAATGGGATCCATGCCCAGTCAGACTTTCCCAGTAAACAAATGTAAAATAAATAAATAAATAAATAAAATAAATAGAATCTGGACAAAACAGCTTCATATAAGAACAATTGATGTGCTTTTTCTTACTCTAGTATAGGGGAATGACTGGATAAAGACCCTTGACTTGATCTATTAATGAGTTGTAAGGGGAAGCAAATAAATAAAAAAAGAACAGTGAATATAATAAAAAAGTTTTCCTCTAGCAAATATTGCTTGTAGTAGAGGTAACTGTATCTGGTTCTCATATCTCTATGGAGACAATCTGATAAGGGTCAATAAAAACAGAATACTTCTTTCCTTCAATGGTTAGGAGATAATGTTTTCTGAAAGCATTCAAGTATTTTCCTACTCTGGGAGAGGAATAAAGATAACACAAAAACAGACAGCACTTATTGGAAATAATAGCATAGGCTATACCATGAATCTTAGCATGGCTATCCTTCCTTACAGGTTAACTCAGGTCTGTGAGTGTGTCTGTCAGTTTGGGATACATGTTTCTAGTCAGAGGATTAAACTTCAATATTCTAAGAATTATATGATTTTGTGTGTTGATATTAAGTTAATAAGTTTTAGGAGTGGGTGTATTTGTTTTTTTTTTTGTTTGTTTGAGGGTTTTTACTAAAACAAAAAAAAATTAAAGATGTGACATGGGTTCAAATGGATATGACAGGAAACAACTGTATAGAAAACCTGCCTGCCAAATATTAGTCTATGTATGCAACACAAAAGCTGAAACTAGAAATTAAAAAAAAAGCCATTACACATAACAGGTATGAATAATAACTTATTTACATAATCACATTTTCTATATTATCTTTAAATGCAAATGGTCTCTCAGATATATATATATATATATATATATATTTATATATATATATATATATATATATATGGTTCTACCTGACATAATCGAAACCACACAACACCGACAACCACATCACCGACACCACATATTCGACAGTCCATAAACACGAAACCACACATAACCGACAACGAAATAACCGACGGTACACAAACACGAAACCCCATACAAAACAAAACACATCCCCATTCCACAAACCACACACACAACACAAGCACACCAAAATCCTTACAAGCCCACACTAAACCTTACCTAACCCTAAGGTCCGTCACTATCGCACACTTACCTACCCGCTCCCTAACCCTAACTCACTTAACCCGCCCTATCGCTCCCTAACCCTAACTCACTTAACCCGCCCTATCGCCTCCCCTAACCCTAACTCACTTAACCCACCCCTATCGCCTCCTAACCCTAACTCACTTAACCCACCCCTATCGCCTCCCTAACCCTAACTCACTTAACCCACCCCTATCCCCACAGACCGTCAATCTCCACACTTACCTGCCTCGCACCCTAACGTCCGTCACTACCGCATACTCACACAGCCTTTCCCCATGTCGGCATCCTCGGCGTTGGTGTTGTCATCCGTCGTGTCGGTCTTCTGCATTGTCGATGTTCTGCAACCCGCGATTCGCGTCGGTCTTCTTCGCTTTCGATCTTCTGGAGCTCAGTTCGATGTCGGTCTTCTCAGCTGTCGACGAAGTCAGGTAGAACCATATATATATATATATATATATATATATATATATATATACATACATATGAAAGGAAGAGTAGTGAACTATAGTAAAAATCTAGAGTGCAAATAGTTGTGGTACAGGAGACATATTTGGAAAGAAATGATCTTGTGAATTTGATAAAAAAACGGATTTCAGGATGGTTATTTAGCAGAATATCTGGGACAAAGGAAAAGGGGAATACTTATATTAATTGCTAGAGGAGTTTCAATAGTGACAGAAGAGGGAAAAGGGTAATAATAATAATAATAATAATATTAATAATAATTATAGTAAATTTGTAGTACAAAGGAGCTACTGGAAAGGGGAAGAATTACACTGGCATGTATTTATATTCCACCTAAAACTGCTATAATGGAGTTTAAGAAAGTTCTGGGAGAAATAATCAGATTTCAGAATGGAATATTACTTACAGGTGGGGAGTGGAATTTGATTACAACAGTGAAGATGTGTCTGGGGGGTTCAGAAGAGAAAACATAAAAAAAAGAGGGTAGAGTTTTGAAGTAATTTATGAAAATATTTGGCATGGAAGATGTAAATTCAGTAGAAGGAGTTCAGAGCAAATTTGTATATTATTTCCCAAGGTACAAAAACTGGGATAGGCTACACAGAAATTATACTTCACAGGAACATGTGCATTCAATTCAAAGTTTTGATACACATCCAATATCTGTTTAGATCATGCACCAATACTAACTAAAATACAAATGCAGGGTAATGACATAAAATAAGACACTGGTGCTTTCATACCTATCAGTTAAAAAGAGAGGAATCCAAGGAATGGGTAGTGGAAGATATTCAGGAGTTGCTCATTAACATAGAAATTTCTTCTGAAAATATAGCTAGGGAGTGGGATAAAATTAAAGTGGAGTTTAAAAATAGGGTGGAAATAGAAGAAAGTGAGATACAGTTAAGAAGTAACAAGAATTATTTAGAGTGAATAACAAAGTTTAAAGTATTGCAGAACTGGGGGAATCTCGCAGAACAAGAAGAGGAGCAATTCCATAATACTAAACAGAAAATAAGGGATTGCCTTGATAATATGTATGAGTTAAGAAAGACTGCTGTTCAGCAACTGTTATTTGATAATACCTTTAGAGCACAAAAACTTTTAGCACAACAACTCAGGCAACAGAAAGTAGAAAGGGATGTCACCAGGTTTAGGGACCCTATAACAAGAAAGATAACCAGAGATCCTGTAGATGTACCAGAAATATTTTGGAAAATTTACGAAAGTCTGTATAAAGCAGAGAAATGTGGAAATCAAGAAAAGGCAAAAATGTAAATGTTTATAGAAGAATTAACTATGCTAAGGTTAGGGATAGATGAGGTTCAATACTAACAGTTACGATACGAGGAGATGAGATAAAAATGGTGATGTATAACCAATCTACACAGAAGCCTACAGGAATAGATGGTATTCATGTGGAAGTTTAGAATCGTCATAGGTTCATAGGTCGGTACTAAGCTATCGTCCTCTAGGGCCTATACAAGCCTAGCCATAACAATTTCCTGGCTATTTCTTCCCACATGATTTACTTCCCTGGACCCCTGTCTAGCAGGGCGACTGACGTGATCCCCGGAGTGAATTTCCTTTATCCCATCCAATCATCAAGGTTACTTTTGAAGAGGGCCAAAGAGGCGCTCTGCTTGACATGTATGGGCAGTCTATTCCAGAGTCTGGGGAGTCTCTGGGTCAGAAACCTATCCCGCCAGCATGTTTTGTTTATTGTGATGACAAGATTTAGATCCCTGGAGCGTGTCGCTCTGAGGGATTGGGATTTCTTTAAGTGTAGCATGTCCAACAGCTCTGGCTTTGACATGGCCTTGTATGTTAAGCAGAGATCGCCTCAGAGTAGACCATATGCGACAGAGTATAGCTGGAGTTTTTTAAGGCGGTCAGCATAGGGCATCTGCTTTAGGCCTGTGATTCTTTTAGTGAGGTATTTCTGCGGCCTTTCCAGTTGTTGCAGATGTCTTGAGAGGTACATACCAAATGGGGCGTTGTATTCTATAATGGGTCTAATAAGGGATGAGTACAGTGGGACAATGACCTCCTTTTTTCTGGATGAAAAGCCCTTAGTGATGAGGTGTGCCACATAGAAGGATTTCCTGACTGTTGTGGCAATGTGGTTATTGAAGGTGAGACCACTGCCCACCCATCTTGGAGGGGAACATCTGATAAAGATCTGGAAGGTTTTGTTTAACAGTATTTTAAAAGGAGGAGAAACACCTACATCCTGGAAGAAAGTGGTGCTGGCTTTAATACTTAAAGATTGTAAAGACCCATCTAATCTAGCTTCATATAGGTTCATTTCAATTCTAAACGATGATTATAAAGTGTTTATGTGTATAATGACCAAAAGAATGGCAAAGGTGATGTCAAAATTGATAGAAATGGATTAAGGTGGTTTTGTGGAGGAGGGGCAAACATTTGATAACAATAATAGAACAATGATGATCCAGAAGGAAGCAGAATCTAAGAAAATACCACTGTTGTTGTTGGGTCTTGATGCAGAGAAAACATTCTACAGAGTAAACTGGGATTTTATGAGCAGGGCAATGGAAGCATTTGCATTCCCTGATAAAATTATAAGGTTGATTAGGAGGATATATTAGGGATCAGAGGTGAAAATTAAAGTGGTGGGTTCCTCTCTGATAAGTTCTGTTAAAGCAGAGGAACCAGGCACTGGTGCCCTCTTTCTTCTTTGTTATTTGCATTATATTTACAATCACTGGCAAAGAAAATAAAGGACTCAAAAATTCAAGGCTATAATTGGTATGATAGTCAAGAAAAGCTGGCTTTATTTGAAGATTATATTACTTTATACCTAACAAAACCAAAAACGGACATTTCAGTGTTCTGGAACATTTTGAGACAGTTGTGGGTCTTTTTGGGATATAAAATTAATGAGGATAAAACAAAGGCAATAGCTGTAAACTATGTACTCATACACAAACTGGTTCAGCAAAACCCATATTTATAGTGACATGATACAATGAAGTACTTACGAGTATGGATTAAAAAGGATTCAGTTATGGCAGCTAAGGATACGTGGGAAGAGACTAAACAAAAGATAATACAAAATCTGAGAAATTGGAAGCTCTGTTTCATGGATATGGATAGCACGATGCATGTAGTCAAAATATTTTTAGTCCCTTTAGGTTTATAAACAGGTCATTCATATTTTTAAAATAAAATATGAGTACAGTAAGCACTTTCACAGAAAAAATCTACTTCATCAGACCATTTAAAACAATATAACTCACATTAATTAAATACATAAAATTCAGTTCAAATCTCCCAATAAAATTCAGTAGTAACAAACATGTGACCCATACACAATAGGTATTAAAGGATCTCATTTAAATAAACTATTTTTCTTCAATGTTGGTCTAAAGGAGACCCTGTCATTTAAACCATAGGTTTTATAAGTTTGTAGATGCAGAATCCAAAAAAGTTCTCTGCACTCCACTTTATTAACACAGTCAGCTTATCCTAACTTGACAAGTGTCAAGAGGGATAAGCTGATCCTTCCAATAGAGCAAGGTAGTTTGGGATTACCTGATTTGAAGGGGTATTTCAGAGCTACACAGTTAAGGCTCCTGTACATAACACAAGCAGAAAACTATAATTCAAAGTGGAAAGGGATGATGATGAAATGGGGGGAAGCTCAAGAAATAAGGAGAGACTTGCATTTTGGATGCAGATCCTCAAGGAGAATAACAAAAAACATACAGAATAATACTGAAATGATAATATTGCTACACCCAGTGACCAGTGTCTTGCATATAGAGAGACACAAAGTTATACAATATCAAGATTTGCAGGCAGAAATGAGAACAGTATAGAGGAAAGATACCCAGACAGTTCCAGTAGTAGTAGGAGCAACGGGTCTAATAAAAACGACTCCACATTCATATTTACACATGTTACCAATACATATAACCCCGTATGAATTGTAGAAGGAGTCATTACTGGGCCCATTGCGGGTGCTGCGAAGAGCACTTTTGGCTGACATCAAAGATTGGAATAATACTAATTTCATGAACTTTACTCATACTTTGATGTAGAAATGGGGTCTATTCCCGTCATGGTATCAGAAACCCAAAGAATTTGGAGAAATTAAAATAATATATTCATAAAGTAGCAGAAATAATTCTAAAAACTGAGCCAACATGGGAATGGAGAAATGAGATTCTGCCAGTAGGGATGCCTGCAATTAGGGATACAGACAATAGGCAAGAGGGGGCTAGAATTTATTGGAAACCACTGGTAAAGGAAGAAAAGTATTGGCAGCAAATAACTAGAGAGAAAGGTAACAGAATGGGAAGAGGCCAAGAATTTATTTGGACTGAAGGCTAGAGATTGCCTTCCCTATCAAGGATTAATATCAGAGTACAGGCAAAGAGAAAGAAATAGGGGGATCCTAAGCAAGACACCAGCACTGGTAGAGCTTTTACTAGAATCTAGAATAGAAGCTGCTATTAAAAAAAGGAATGAATAGTACAGCATACAAAACATTGCAACTCACTGCACAGGTGAAAACAACAATAGCACTGGGCTGGAAAAAGCAGAAGTTTCTAAATTTTAATAAAGAGAAAATTTACAGTTAAATGAGGAAGGTCATATAAAGCTGTGCAGGCAGAAGGTTAGGAAGAAGTCTGAAAAAGGACTGGAAGTCAGGAGGAAAAGAACAGAAGGTGGAAGGAAGACAGGTAATGTGAGTTGCAGGAGTGCAGGATGGGGTGAGAGAGTAGGGGAAGCTCAGAGAAAGGAAGAGTGAAACGTTGGATAAGTCTGCAGCATTTTGGATCAAATTCAGCCTTTATAGATGGGGGGGTGTTAAAGAAGCGGTATAAGAATTGTATTATGATAGATTAAGATAGGATGCGATGAGTGCATGGTCTGGCAAGTACACTGATTTAGAGGAAGAAACCCCATTCTGTCCTCAGCAGAAAGCCAAGATGATGATTCTTCCTCACAATTTCAACATTTAAAAAGTTCATTTTGACACAGGTACTACATATCAAGAAATTCCAGCTCTAGACTGAGTGACCAGCAGTTTGTAGATGGTAAGAACTGAAGTGTTTGAACCCCTAAAGTAGATTTATATGTTAGCCTCAAAACACTGACATTAGTACCTTTGCAGGTGTGAGACCAGAGTTATGACTGCAGTTTAAAAATGATAATACACAAGCTTATCATTTCATTAAAAACAAGCAAAAAAAAGACTGACACTTGGTGCCAGAACCTAATGTCTTACATGGAGTATAAAAACAAACAAAAACTGAAAAAAGAACAGTATAAGAGAATAAGCAATTAACAATAAGTAATGTAACATGATCAATTAAACTCGTATTTCAATTCAGTTTCATTATTTAAGCTGACAAGACTTAAAATTGCCAAATTTCAAATTTCAAATGCTCTCTTTAAAAACAAAAAATCATTCCTCGCTGTACCTTCTCTCATATTTATTTATGTAAAATTTAATGCATAAGTCTAAGCAGTTACAGTTAAAATGCACAAAGGATGATAAGAGTAAAACTTCCACAGTGCAATTAAAATGTGTAACTATTAAACAACAGAAAAACTGTACTAAAGATCAAATTAATTTTGGTTGAGAAACATATGAAACAAAAAACACCATATCAGGCTCCAAACCTTTTGTATAGTCCAGGATATATGAAATAGCTGTTGAAATATCACAGCACAAACAATTCCACAAGAAGTTCAGGCTCTAAACCTTATTTAATAGTCCAGGATATATGAAAAAAATGTTAAAATGCCACAGAGCAAACCATTCCACAGGAAGTTAAGCGAGTTCACTTCGGTCTATCCCAAGCTTCATCAGAACATGGAATAAAATCAATCAGTCACTTTTAGACAAATTCAAAAATTGTCAGCCAATAGTAACATCTCATGCATAATTAATTAAATAAATTCATCCCCCTGCATTATTTAAAGCCACAATAAAACATATGCTGTAGTAAACCCTTGTGTTAAAACAATAGCAACCAAAATGAATACACATATTCTAGCTGCCATAATAAAATACATGCTGTCATGAATCCTTGTTTTAAAACAATAGCAAACAAAATTAATGCATATACTCTTTCCTTTTCTAAAGTTTAGCTGCCCTTAATTTAAGGACACTGTTACTACTAACATGATCATTCAGTCCTGTTATTTTAGTTGAATCGAGCCTAAGCTGCCAGTATAGTTCTTTGTATTCTAAAAGGGCTTCCACAATCCACCCCTTATATCTTGTTTCACTTGTTCAAGTACAGAGAACTTGAAAATACAATTCTTACAGTCTTTCTTGTGTCTAAATAAGGCATCTGTATCCTTTTCTGGGAGATCTCATGCAAGTGTTCATATATTTTTCTTTTCAATTGTCTCTCTGTCTTGCCTATATAAAAGCTAAGGCATGTCTGACAGAACCTGATGTACACAACCCCTTTGCTATTGCAATTAAAATGCTCCATAAATTTCTTTTTAAACTGTCTGGATGGGATACTAATACTTTAGTGCTCTAGAATATTACTACATTGTTGACAAAAAACACACTTATATATTCCCCCTTTCTTGTGGGGGTCTAACTGTACTTTTATCACTATCATGGTTTTCCAGCATTTCCTTTAAATTCATATCTCTCTTTTTATTAAATGCCGGTACTGATGGAATAATTTTGCAGGTTTCGCTATTTATAACCAAAAGTTTCCAGTACTTCCTAATGATGTTCTCAATTTCACTGGAATAAAACGTGTGTGTGTATAAATGCCATTGCATAATTCAGCCCTTTATTTTCCATATTTTGGTTACTTTGGGGTAAATTGTTCAACAAAATTGGGTCGTATTTTCCTTTCCTTCCTTGGTTCACTTCTTTCATCAATTGATTAATCAAATTCTCGGGGTACCTTCTCTCTGAGAAGAACCCCTTCATCACCTTCATTTCCTCTAAGAAAACCCGATCCTTACTGCACATCCTTGACGCCCTAATTAATTGCCCCTTAATAATACCCTTCTTTTGATTATGGGGTGCTCACTCTCAAAATGTAAATAACAGTTCGAGTGCGTGGGTTTTTGGAAAATCTTGGAATGGAATTTCTTCTCTTCCCTAACCTTATATATGGTCACATCTAAATAATTAATGAATTCTTGTGAAGTGTGCCAAGTAAATTTCAAAAAGGAAGTTGTAATCCCAATGCATTCCAAAAATTGATTTAACTGGGTTTCTGTCCCCTTCTAGAAAAGACAAATATCATCTAAAAATCTGGTATATAAGGAAATATAATTGTTCCAAGGGGTTTCAAAAATTAACTTCCTCTCCCAATTATATAAAACCAGGTTTGCATACAGGGGGGCACATGGGGCCCCCATAGCAACACATTTCTCTTGTTTATAATATTCTCCTGCAAAACATATGAAATAATTTTTCAGTATTAATTCCATAAATTCAGTTAACAAGTTCCTCCGTTCATTAGTCGGATAACTTATTTCAATCAAAAGGTCCTGAAACCATTCCATCCCATAAAAATAAGGAATGCCGGGGAATAGTTCTATCACATCAATAGTCACCATACATACTTCATCTTCATATTTATCATAGGTGACTTTACTTAAAAAGTCCCAGGAGTCCTTTGAAATAAATTTTAAAGATGTTACATAACTTTTCAGCATTGTCTACATATTTAGCCAAGAGTTCAAGTTTGGAGCCCGCTCCTGCCACTACTGGTCTAAAAGGTGGCTTCTCCACATTTTTGTGTGTCTTTGGGATTCCAAACACTACTGGGATCTTCAACCTAGTTACTGTTAAATAGTCTAATAAGTTTTTATCTATAGTACCCTGAAAAAAATGATCATTAATAAAGTAGTCCACCTTAGAATAGGCTATAAAGACTTCATTTCTAGAAACAATACTGTATTTGCATTTATCATTTAAAATTTCCAACATCCTAGTCTTATAATCAATGGTATCCATTAGTACCACCCACCCCCTTTGTCAGGTTTCATTACTCTGCAACCTCTATTTTTCATCATTTCAACCACTCTTCTGTCACTTTCCAAAAAATTAGTCACAGCTGTTGGTCTGTTGTGCTTATCTCATTTTCTACCAGATCTTCCAAAACATTTAAAGTGGGATTTAAAGGGGGTTGTAGGTACTTTTCCTAGCCAAATTATTGGTTTGTTGTGTTCTTAAATAAACATTTTAAATGTAACTTTCTCACGAATAATTTAAATTCACTGAGATAATTTACTGTGCTCAAGGGTCTGGTGGGGACATATTGAAACCCCTTAGTGAATAACTGAAAAAAAAATTTCACCTAGAGTTAAATCTGTGTAATTAAATATATGAAAATTATCTTTAATATTCACCACTTTATTGTATGTCCGCAGTACAATCTCATTGTTTTTGATCTGTCCTCTCACTAATTCCATTGATTGTTCTTGTGGAAGGGTTTCTGAAACTTTCCCCTTCTCAAATTCGCCCCCCCCCCCCCATTGTATGCATTTCTGTACTGCCAATGGTTGTTGGTTCTCTGTTTCTCTGCTATTCTTTCGGTTCTCCTGGGGCCCAGGGGTGTATTGTCTAAAGGTTCTAAAGGGTCTCCACCAAAAGGGGTAGAAGTGTGTTCATCAATGACTTCAAACACTTTGTTGTTGTCACAGTGCTCATCATGATTTAAAGTTACCTTCCTACTAGGTGGGGGGGTGCCCCCCTTCCTTGTACTCATCATGATTTAAAGTTACCTTCCTACTAGGTGGGGGGGTGCCCCCCTTCCTTGTACTCATCATGATTTAAAGTTACCTTCCTACTAGGTGGGGGGGTGCCCCCCTTCCTTGTACTCATCATGATTTAAAGTTACCTTCCTACTAGGTGGGGTGCCCTTCCTTGTACTCATCATGATTTAAAGTTACCTTCCTACTAGGTGGGGGGCCCCTTCCTTGTACTCATCATGATTTAAAGTTACCTTCCTACTAGGTGGGGGGATGCCCCCCTTCCTTGTACTCATCATGATTTAAAGTTACCTTCCTACTAGGTGGGGGGATGCCCCCTTCCTTGTACTCATCATGATTTAAAGTTACCTTCCTACTAGGTGGGGGGTGCCCCCTTCCTTGTACTCATCATGATTTAAAGTTACCTTACTACTAGGTGGGGGGTGCCCTCCTTCCTTGTACTCATCATGATTTAAAGTTACCTTACTACTAGGTGGGGGGTGTCCCCCTTCCTTGTACTCATCATGATTTAAAGTTACCTTCCTACTAGGTGGGGGGGGGGTGTCCCCCTTCCTTGTACTCATCATGATTTAAAGTTACCTTCCTACTAGGTGGTGTGGGGGTGTCCCCCTTCCTTGTACTCATCATGATTTAAAGTTACCTTACTACTAGGTGGGGGGGTGTGTCCCCTTCCTTGTACTCATCATGATTTAAAGTTACCTTACTACTAGGTGGGGGGGTGCCCCCCTTCCTTGTACTCATCATGATTTAAAGTTACCTTCCTACTAGGTGGTGGGGGGGTGTCCCCCTTCCTTGTACTCATCATGATTTAAAGTTACCTTCCTACTAGGTGGGGGGGTGCCCCCCTTCCTTGTACTCATCATGATTTAAAGTTACCTTCCTACTAGGTGGGGGGGGTGCCCCCCTTCCTTGTACTCATCATGATTTAAAGTTACCTTACTACTAGGTGGGGGGTGTCCCCCTTCCTTGTACTCATCATGATTTAAAGTTACCTTCCTACTAGGTGGGGGGGGTGCCCCCTACCTTGTACTCATCATGATTTAAAGTTACCTTCCTACTAGGTGGGGGGATGCCCCCCTTCCTTGTACTCATCATGATTTAAAGTTACCTTCCTACTAGGTGGGGGGATGCCCTCCTTCCTTGTACTCATCATGATTTAAAGTTACCTTACTACTAGGTGGGGGGATGCCCCCCTTCCTTGTACTCATCATGATTTAAAGTTAACTTACTCCTAGGTGGGGGGGATGCCCCCCTTCCTTGTACTCATCATGATTTAAAGTTACCTTCCTACTAGGTGGTGGGGGGGTGTCCCCCTTCCTTGTACTCATCATGATTTAAAGTTACCTTCCTACTAGGTGGGGGGGTGCCCCCCTTCCTTGTACTCATCATGATTTAAAGTTACCTTCCTACTAGGTGGGGTGATGCCCCCCTTCCTTGTACTCAAGTCTTTCTTCAATTTCTTTATTTTCCTTTCCAACACCCTGTTACAATATTTATCAACTTCACAAAAATATTAGCATATTTTGTTTTTTCAACATCAAACATTAAGTCAAAAGTCACTTTCACATGCAAGTTGTTGACTTCTGTCAACAATTTGTCCCTCTGTTCACAGCAGTTTCTCACCATGAGCTTTAAAAGTTCTATACCAAAGTTGTTCAATAACTCTGTCAGTTCTTTGTGATAAATACTGTTGACATCAACATTGCTCAGATATTTTACCCTTCGTACATTTATACACTCATTTAAATAATCTATCTCCGTTTGCAACCCCTTAAGTTGCATTAATTTGTTTTCAAAAGTCAATAATGCATCCATATATATTTCGGCACTGGGTTGCTGAGTTTCAAAAAAATTAAAATGCTTACCAGCCCATGCCGAGAAATCAAAATCACTGTTATTGTTGTTCAAATAATTAAGTCCACCAGTACAATGCTCCCTTTGAGAGTTAAAGGTAAAAGAAGTTGCTGTCCCTCTATTTTCTTGGCTGTACAGCCCAGGTCCGCCATTACTCATGCTCGCAGGCGTCACATTCACGCCTTGTAGTTGGTGGTTGTTCTCTGCCTGAAACTGCTATTGGTTCCCTGGCAGACTGCTGTTAACAAAGTTGTTCTGGATCTGTTGGTTCACAGCAATCCATTCCACCAGGTCCAGCAACCTCTGAAACTCAGTCCGAGTAACCAGTTTGTCCAAATTCACATTAGGCTGGATTCAACTAAAAAAACAGGAGTGAATGATCATGTTAATATTAACAGTGTCCTTAAATTAGGGGCAGCTAAACTTTAGAAAAGGAAAGAGTATATGCATTCATTTTGTTTGCTATTGTTTTAAAACAAGGGTTCATGACAGCATGTATTTTATTATGGCAGCTAGAATATGTGTATTCATTTTGGTTGCTATTGTTTTAACACAAGGGTTTACTACAGAATATATTTTACTGGGGTCCACTTTGTAATTTCGAAATACTGAAATCTCGAAATTCAGTATTTCGAACCTACAAAGCAGCAGACTCACATTTTCGAAACCGGCAGAAGTGCGAATTTCGAAATACCGAAGCAAGGATATTTTGAATTTCTGCTTCCGGAAGTACAGTGTGTGGATGTTTGGGTTTAATTTTCGTAAGTTTGTGTGTGTAAGTATGTTGGTTAGGGGTTTAGTGTGTGTAAGTGTGTGTTGTGACTGTTATATGTGTGTTTGAGGGACTGTAAGTTGTGTGGGTGAGTTCCATTTGTGTTTCTGTTTGTGCGATCTCGGAGTTAGAATATATAAGTAGGGGGTGTGGGGGTGCAGCCCCCACATGGGGGATGCAGGGGGACATTCCCCCCTGCTTATACGTAGTTTAGATGAGTTTGTTTGGTTGTGGGGGGATTTGTGTGTATGTTTATGTGTGTACTGTATGTGTAGCATAATTACAGGATTTTGAATTTCGCAGTTGTGTGTTTTCGAAGTTTTGAGTTGTGGTTGGATTTTCGGCTTTGTGGTTTCGAAATACTGAATTTCGAGATTTCAGTATTTCGAAATTACAAAGTGGACCCATTTTACTGTGGCTTTAAATAATGCAGGGGAATGAATTTATTTAATTAATTATGCATGAGATGTTACTATTGGCTGACAGTTTTTGAATTTGTTTAAAAGTGGCTGATTGATTTTATTCCATGTTCTGATGAAGCTTGGGATAGAGCTAAGTGAAAACGCTTAACTTATTTTGGAATTGTTTGTGCTGTGGCATTTTAACAGATTTTCATATATCCTGGACTATTAGAAAAAAGGTTTGGAGCCTGAACTTCTTGTGGAATTGTTTGTGCTGTGATATTTCAACAGTTATTTCATATATCCTGGACTATACAAAAGGTTTGGAGCCTGCTACGGTGTTTTTTGCTTCAACAATTTACCTTTTGGTGCGTTTTTCTGCTTCTTGAGAAACATTTGAGCACTTAGTGATGTGTGACCTCAGAAGTAATCACTAATTTACAAACTGAAAGTTGATACATACTGCTGTGCCAGGATTACAGCAGAGTCTTCCAAAAAGATGAAAACTCAGGGATCTCTGAAAATGGCAAGTTCCAGCTTATCATTCTGGTTGGGTATGTTTAGATTGTATCTCTGAAAATGGGTCTTCATGTCACAGACGGGGGCAAGATAAGAAAAAGATAACCTGCCTGAGCTTTCAATTCATGCCTCTAGAATGGCCAGCAGTCCCACACCAAATAAAATCTGCCACGCCAGAACATAAGGTCTGAGCAGCTCTGTTAGATAAACAGGACACAAATCATGCAGGATACAAAAGATGAGTGTCAAGATTTTAAAGATTCAATAAGCAACAACAGGCAGCCAGTGCAGACTCCACAGAACTGCTGCAACAGGAATAATTCTCAAGCCAGGATTCCAATATTTTTGAATTACATTAATAACCGTAGCACATTTTTTAAATTCACACACAATATTGGGGATGAAAGCATCACCTGTTTGGATGTTAAGTTAGAGAAGGACAGGATAAGAGGTAGTTATCCAGCCTGTATATACCAAACACCTACATACGCATTCTTACATTTCTCCAGCGCACACTATCTCAAAAACGAGATGTTGTAAAGGGCCAGTTTGCTAGGTCTGCACAGATGATAACACGGGGTGAACAATTTATAGAAGAGTCACAAACAAAATACAAAAAATAAGAAATAAATGTAACCCCAGAAGGGAAACCAAACCAGTAAAATACAACAGCTCTTGTGAAGCTGTATGTTCAGTGCAAAATAAGCAATTTATTAAAATTTTTTTTGCTGGCCTTTTAATAAATTGCTTATTTTGCACTGGACATACTGCTTCACAAGTGCTTTTGTATTTTACTACTTACAAATGAGTGTTATAATTTAAGGAATATGTTTAAAAAACAGAGGTTATCCTACCTCTTTTGTGAATAACAATATATGAGGCAATAAACAAGATGGATAATAACTATTTTTTTAACAATTGTAACTAATGAGGGTAAAAATGGAGAGGACACATTCAGCACAAAACCGGGCATGTCTTTAAATTCATGGTAGTGGAAAGGATTACAATGAATACAAGAGGGAGGTCATGGCCATTGATTTTAGATAAATGAGACTTATACTGGCAGTTATACTTGAACACTAGTACTTGGCCAAGCTTGAATGGATACAGCTCCATTATGTGTTTGCTAAAACTGAAGGCATCGCCCAGATGAAGTTTATATTTTAACAGTTTATTTTCATTGGTTTAATAAATTTTAATAATATATTTGGTTATGATCATATGTGTTTTAACATTCATATACCTGTTTTGGTGGTTAAATTTGATTTTTATGTTTATAGGGTTTAGCACTTTAAATACATTGAATGTTTAGGCGGGGTTTTAAACATCATGTGACTTAGAAGAACGTGTTTAAACTTTTGTATTTTTGTGTCATTATCTGAAGAAATCTTTAATATATATAAAAGACAAAAGTACTCATTAAATATTTGTTGAAAGCAGCATAGTCTGTGGATTTGGTTACCCTTGTATTTTCTTTTTTCGTCGAATGCTTTCAGAGAAAGACAAGCCTTCAAAGGGACTGGCAGAAACAACATTCTCCTCCTGAATCAGAGTCCTGAGGACACAAATAGAATCTTTCCCTTCACAATCATTTTATGGTTCAAAATATGAACCTATTCAGAAAATGAAGAATTATTTTTTACCAGAAACAACAGAAATGGAAGGGTCAATAGCCTGAATTAAAGCCTGAGTTAAGTCCAAAAAAATCACTCCTGACCAAAGTGAAAGAGACAGGAGAGGATATATGCCTACATTTTTGCTTCTTTTTGATAGGAATTTCTGAAGAAGCAGACTCACATTTGTTCGGAAAAAAATACCTAAGAATATGCATTGCAGTCTGGCTAGGCAGAGGAGTATTCCCTACCCCTTCTTCCGGGATCAACAAGAGTGGGTCTCGCTTGCAGGCCAAGGGCACTCCAGCAGCTGCAGAAAACATGCCTAATCCCTAGTCCATCATGGCTGCAAGGACTATACCAAAGAGAAACAAAGAAAACGATGAATGGTCTGAGAAACCAGAAGTGGCCAGAGTAGAGTCCTCCATCAGTGGCTGGGGCACTTCAGCAGCCTGCTGTGGTGGCAAAGGCTATTTATTAATTTCCTTCTTTTTGTGCTTAAACAGAGAAAAAACTGAGGAACAGTAGGTTGCCCCATGGTTACGATGAAAAATATGCATGATTCCTGGGGAAGCTTTGCAGCAGTACTTGGTGAAACAGATAGAAGCAAAAAGTAACATTTCCAACAAAAAGATAGTAAAACAAAAACACTTTACACACTTACCCCAGCCCCAAAGTAAAATAACCAACTTTTTCCCCCTGAAAAAAGTAGTTATAAATTAAACAACTTTTTTTCCACAAAAGTTACTACAACTCGCATGACAGTCAAAAAAAAAAAAAAACATGTTTTCCTAGATTAAACATTATATTTTCACAGAAAAAGTTCAGTTTCTGTTTTAAACAGAAAATGTGGAAGTTTTTTTCCCGGAAAGGAACTTGCCTTCTCAGCAATGGAAAGCATTAGCTGACTGTCAGTGGTCAATAGCCCACAAAAGTGGCATGTTTCTACATTTGGAAAGCTTTGAAGGGTTTGTCACCCAAGTCATTCTCTTAATTCAAGCTGACTAAAAGTTTGGGCATGTGGAAGGTGTGGATACAATCCATGTAGCTAAGGCTTCTGCAGGAATGATCATAATGAAAATTCATAGATGCTGCGAAACCCAATATCCTGAGAAATTCCCTTGGAGATGCATGACTTTGCTTGGAAAGGGTCAGAAAGAACTACTGAAACATTTTTACTTTGTCTTAAGGAAGAAAGTCTCTTCCCAGGGCAAAATCTAACAGACAACCCTGGAATACAATTCTGTGAGAAGGGATGAGTGCTTGAACTCACACAGGGGTTCCCTGTATGACTGGGTGTGCATCAGGGTTTAGCTTTGAACACTTTGCTGTTCATACAGGTGATAAATTACATTAGCAAACTGGCCATAGCAACAGATTAGTAAACCAAAACGTGGTGTAGTGACAGATTAACAAAGCTGCTGTATGCAGATAATGTGGTGTTACAAACAGACTCTGAACAAGAACTTCAGCAAGTAATAGGGGAATGGAATGAATGCACAACAGATGAAACTGAGTACAGCTAAGACAGTTATCATGGTAGCAATTGGGGGAAGCAGAAGTGGAAATTGAGACAGAAGGGAAAACAGTGGAAAAGGTTCAGATTTAAGTATCTGGGAGGGGTAGTGGAGGGGAATGGAAGCCTGAATGAGGAGGAAAAAGCTAGAACCATAGGGGCTGCAGCCAACTGGCACAGAGTAACATTGGTATTGCATGACAGAAGAATGGAAAAGAAGCTGAAAAGTAAGGTGTACAAAACAGTGGTGTGACCAGTGCTACTGTATGGTACAGAAACCCGGGCAGGGAAGGCAGAGCAATTGAGAAATCTAGAAGTAATGGAGATGAAGAGCATGACGCAGGTGGTAGGATGCATAATGTGGGAAAGGTGAAAAAATGAGGACATTAGAGCAGAAGCCAACATAGCTCCAGTCAAAGTCAAAGGGAACAGATTACAGTGGCTTGGGCACATGTGCAGGAATACAGGGCCAACATGATGAAAGCAATTTGGGAGACACAGGAAGAAGGCAAGAGGAAACAAAGTGTACAGCAAAGAGTTAGATGGATTGTGTGAGAGAAGATCTGTGACAGTCAGGCATGACCATGGAAGAAGATAGGAAATTGGCATTGAATTGAGAAGGAAGGCAACAGATGGTGCAACAAGCTAACCCTATGAAGAAAATGTGAAAAAGGTACTTAATAATGAGGATGAGAGAAAATATCTGAAATTTGAATTGAAAATCAAAACTAAGTAGAGGATTTGGAACAGTTTCTAAAGACTCTTGACATCTAGAAAACAAATTTGAAAATATAAGACAATCATACAAATATGAAAAGATGTTGAAGTCTTGAAGTCTGCAAAAAACAATGACTAGAGCAAGACACTCCGTGGATATTCTTTGCATTGTGGAATGACCAAAGAGTAAGACAGATATCTGGTAATGTAAGCCAGACACGGCAAATTTTAAAAATATGCCTGGAGTGCTTGAATAAAAGTCTTTGCCTGACTGGTTGGGAGGCACTTGTTCTCTAACTCACTGAGCAAATACCCGTGTAGACTGAGAGGAAAAATAGGCACATGGTTCACTAAGCAAAGAGAAATTTCTTGGAAGGGATTCTCTTTGTCAAGTGAACCCTGCTGGATTACTTTCAGAGTCCATCTGCAACAATCTGGTTGCACACAGAAAGATGAAGCTTTGGAGAGACAGAGAGGTTGCCAGAGTGAGGGTACGTTTGGGCTAAGCAGCAGGAAAATTACTGAAAGTCCTTTACTTTTTGAGTTTTTTCTTTCTTTTGGAACCTTCTTGACGTTGCTTTGAAAAAAAATGTTGGACAACACCTTGCTGGTTAAATGGCTTACTAACAAAGGGAGCTGAGGCGGAGGGGAGCATTGTATTTGTTTCGAAAAAGGAGGGTTGAAAAATCTGAATCACTTCTTGCATCAACTTTCCCTTTTCATCACACTGCATTACACCATCAGCAGCAGAAGGGCCAAACAGAACTTCCCTGTCGAAGAGAGAACTTAAAAGTTTCAGTTTTAACATCGTCAGAAAAACCTTGGGAAAAAGTCAAACAGTCTCCTCACTACTGACCCAGAATCAGCAGCTGCAGGGGATGAATCAGAAACACATATGAAAAATGCTTAGTAACTTGAGAAGTCGATGTAAGAGAGATATTCAACAATTCTTAACTTTTGGAACAAGATTAACAATTGGCGTTTGCATGTTCTCTAAGGATAGAAACACAAACTTCAGCGTATGAGCTTGACAGCTGTAAACCTGTGAATGTTAAAGTTCTAAAGGACTGCATTTTCTTTCTCATCGTATGCACTATCTTCCCATCCTTGTCTTTAGGAAATGGAGTTAGCAGCAGTAAACTGTTTAGCAGAAGTAGTTTTGGAGAGTGAAATCACATCTGGGTCTGCTTTAGGATTAGTAAGTAACTGTTTATGAGTCTGAGGTACCTGTATAACCTGTCAAACTTCCAAAGAGTAGAAAGCTGACTGTCAGTTAAGCTAGAAGCAGTGAGAGAAACACTCTTTAAAGCAGGCACCATAGGAGGAACACATGCAGATTCAATATATCCAACTGTAATAATTGATAATACATTTCTGTGCAATAGGAATTTCATTCTGCTCCCACTGAAAAATCTTTTGTCTTAGATAAATTCTCTAAAATTAAAGACCCTGACAACAGAAGGAGCGTACACCTGTACCAATACTTTGCATTCTAATGACTGCTTCCCAATAATAATCTGCCATGTACATAAATCACAGAGTAATACGGTGCGGCAACACCTCACTGAATTCAATGGTACCCCAAAAGCCACATAACATATCACAATAATCACTAAAGTGGAACAAGAGAAGCATACACCTGTAACAATGCTTCATAGTCTCAATGCATACTTCACTCTAACTGTCAAACTCTGTACCTGAACCACCAGAAAATTCAGCTTGGTTCCAAAGTATTTATAGCACTGGACATCTAAAAAACAAGTTTCATCTCACCACTTCAACCTGCTTGTGATGATGGAAACTCCCAAAATAAAAAGCAATCTACAATCTGGTGTAGTCACACCAGCTTTAATTCACACAAACGTAGAAAAGCACAGGCACATAAAAATTATGTGCTTCTGTCCCCTACATCCTGGGACTTCATTGGAGTTGGTGAAAAGGCATGTCATTTCTTTTTATAACTTTTGACCCCTCCCCTTTGCTAATCCATCACGCATTTAAAGTCATACAATCTATGTAAAACACTACACTACATTTTCTTGAAAAAATAGAAAGTGGTCATTAGAATTCAAATTACTGGTATTGGTGTACTCTCCTTCTGTTGTTGGGTCTTTCATTTTGGAGTTACAAAGTGACTGTTTGGTTCTTAGCTAAAGTCTCTGGAAAGGATATATCTTCAGGAGGAAAAATCTGAAACCATACTTCCTTCAGAATGAGAATGTTCAGATTGAGAAGAAACTCCTGGATTACAACTATCCCCCTGTAATGCCTGCACTTCTGACTGAAAATCCAAATTAGAAAGACAGCAAAAGTGCAGTTGTGTGTGTAAATTTACCATAACAGTAGATGTCTGAATGATGGGCGGCCGCGGTGGTGCAGCAGTTAGCATTGCCGCCTCACAGCAAGAGGTTCTCCAGTCCGATCCTCGGCTGGGGTGCCTTCTGTGCAGAGTCTGCATGTCCTCCCTGTGGTCACGTGGGTTTCCTCTGGGTGCTCAGGTTTCCTCCCACATCCCAAAGACATGCTGTAGGTGGATTTGACACTCTAAAAAATTGGTCCTAGGTGTGAGTGTGCGTGTGTGTGTGTGCCTTCTGTGGATGGTTGGGTGCCGGGCTGGCAACTCGACACTGTAAAACTCCACTGCCAATTGTGAGCAGACAGGTGATCAGCTGTGGTGACCCCAAACCGGGAAAAGCTGGAAGAAGAAGAAGAAGTAGATGTCTGAATGATCAGTTCTGCTGCTGCCTTAGCTATATGAATTATATCATGCACAGAATATAACAGTTGTCCACCATCCAAAGTTTCAGGAGTACATGCTACCCATGCAAATTGGAATTCAGCTCAAGATCAGCTGAAGAAAAAGAGGAATTTGGGCTTTGAGCCCTTCAGATCTTTCATTCCAGCTGAGAGATGGAGGTTAGAGCCATGAAAAGTCCTCACCCTGGCAACATAAATGTACAAAAATAAGAGTGATGGAGGGAGGAAACAGATGCTGTAGCAGTGATCATTCAAGCATCTATTGTTATGGTAAGTTTTTTTATACAACTGCATTGTGTTCATCATAATGACGACTACTGCAGTAATGTTAGCGATATGGGTAGATTAGCTAAGCTTAGACTGACTGGGAGCAGGAAGGATGAGAGTCCAGGAGACATTGGAGAATGTTCCGAGCAAAGCATGCCCTAGGCCTGAAAACAGAATCAAGTTTGTAATGCTTTGTAAAAGAGAAGACGACCAAACTGATCTTTATAGAATACTTCTAGAATCTAACTCTTTCCAAAAAGCCACACATGAAGCCAAGGCTCTGGGAGAATCAGCTTTGACCCTGCCAGGACTTGCCATGTTGTGATGAGTATAACAAAAGGTAATAACATGAGATAATCATTCGAAAATAGTCTGTGAAACAGGTTGTTCTCTTTACCATTTACAGGAAGTCAACAACTGGTCAAAGTCCCTAAACAATTTTATTCTGGCAAGATAGTACCTGAGCTGTTTGTGGACATCCAATGTGTGGAGGAGTATCCTTTCTCCCTCATTTTTAGATTCTAGAATGAAGACAAGGAGGTGGAGAGCTTGACTCAAAGTAAACTCAGGTACCGCTTTAGACATAAATGATGGATTAGTTTTAAAGGAAACAGTATCCTTCTGGAAAACGAGATAAAACTGACCCACCATAACAACTGAAACTCGAATACTCTTTCTACAGATGTCAAAGAAATTGATAGTACTGTTTCCATGTTAAGAACCTCAAGTCAGCCTGATGTGCTGCTCCAAATGATGACAGTTTTTTTTTTTCAAAAGACAATCAACATCCCTAAGAGGAGCAACCTTTTTCCTAGGAGGCTTGGTGTGAGCTCCTTAGTAAATCCCAGTAACTCTTCCCTGGCCATAGAAATAGAAATGGGAGACTGGAAGTTTTTTTCACTATGTTCACTTTCCCTGGGAATGTCCCTAGAAAAGGCTAACTCTTAGAAGGCATACTAATCCAGGATGCAGGAGCCCTATCCTGGCTATGTGAGAAACCTTCACCTTCCCCTTTCACTTCCTTTGAGGCCAACAAGAGTGTCTCTCCCTTGCCTATCAAGGGCATCTCTACAGCTACAGAGGTTGTGGATACCCCCATCTTTTTGGTAGCTGCATATGTATTACACCAAGAACACCAAGGGAAAAATGAGTGGTCTGAGGAACAATGAATGAACACAGCAAAGACTCCAACCAGCAGTTGTGGCATAAATACTTTATTCTTGTGGAGTAGGGAACGAAAAAAAAAACACAGAGAGAGGTGGTTGCTCCATTGTCAAGCTAAGAAAAAGGCCCTTGAAGTCAGATAATGGAGGTGGGATGAGCTGGTTACAGGTAAGGTAGATAACAACTGGCACTGAAGTAAGCAACCCACTGACAGTCCCCCACATGCACAGTATCCTGCCCCAAATGCACAAAAGCAGGCTAAAACTATAGTAAAAAAATAAAATTTTACACACACAAGATGCACATAAACATTTCCATACAACATTTCCTTTGAAATGCAATGCTCAAAAATAAAACTTTTCATGGCAAAACAAACTATTTTAGCCAGAAAAGCATGTGATATCCTCAGAAAAATAAATATTTAGGGGACTTATCTTCCCAGCCATAAAGGATTTCTAGCTGACCGATAGTTCCATGGAGCCCACCGAAGGAGTGCTTTTTGCCAGCAAAAAAACTCTAAAGCTTTTTTTTGCACTCCAACTGTCTTTACATGGAGCTTCTTTCAAGCTCCCAACAGTTAGAGAACATGGTGGGTGTCCTTTAGCTTTGTATGGTGGCCAGTCTCAGATGGCAGGACCCATATAGCTTAGGCTACTGCAAAAATTATCTGTATGTTGAACATCTGAAAGCTACACTTTTGCTTTCAAATAAATTCTTTGCAAACGCTGCAGAGTGTCATTTCCTAAGATCATTCTGGCCTGAATTTGACTCTATCTATAAATGAACTTGAGATTCATAAAGGTTTACCATGATACAGAATCCTTAACAGCGAAAGTTTTTTTTTTAAATCATAGTTAGCCTTTCCAATTCAGAGAATGGTCTCCTGTAATGCTTTCTCCCCTGGTGAAGACCACAGCACAGAGAACGACCTTGCTTTGGAAGACACATACTAATGCAGCAGGCTGGGAGAATAGGTAATGCTAATCAGCCATGTGCTCTTCCCCAGAAATGGCCTTCGCTGTAGACTAACACCCTGTGCTCAGCTGTTTTTTCTTTAGCTGGAAAAAGTAAACACTATCTTTTGATGGTGTTCACCCAATCACTCTTATAGTAGTCATGGTGCAAGTAAGTACAGAGTGTGAGTTTGTGAGGTCATGCATTCACATGTCTATTGGGTATGCATTTGTGTGTGTGTGTGTGTGTGTGTGTGTGTGTGTGTGTGTGTGTGTGTGTGTGTGTGTGTGTGTGTGTGTGTGTGTTTGTGTGCGCACGCGTGTGTATCTAGGTTGCTGCACTATGGGAGGTAGTGGATGATAACTTTGTATAAGTGCATGAATGTGTGCGTGTATGTATTGGAATGTGCAAGTAGGTGGGGGTGAGTATTTCCATGAATGTCTGTGAGTGTGTGGGGGGCTTGTTTGTGGATTCTTGAAAGTTTGTGTGTGCATGTGTGTAGGGTGATACATATGTGACTGTGATGCACAGGCAGGGACAGAGAGCACTAGAGCAGTCAGGACTGACAGTACAGTGACTGAGGCAAAGAAAAGGTAATGAGCTATTAATCAGGTGTTCTTCTGTATGGCTTTACCATGTCTCTGAATAGGAAATTCTCTCTGTCTCGCTAGTTGAGAAACCAATGTTGGCAAATTAGCATGCATGGAAAGAAGGTCTCTAAATCATGGCCTGTGTGTATCTACCACTGCAAGATATACCTAAAAATGTTTCAGGAAAGGTCACCTGAATGCTCAGACTTCTACTTCACACAGTATAGCATAACAGCAAATTGGGAAACCAAAAATACCAATGAGTTCTGGAGGTGTCCAAACATAATTATAAGCAGAAGATACACCATATTGCAGTATTTTTAACTGGTGATAATACATGCAATTTGACAACATTATAACATTATGCACACATTTTGTATTGATTATTTTATAAACTGGTGTTAAGTAAAAAAGTAGTGTTTTACAATTAATCATGACTACAGCTTATTTAAAGACCTGCTGTAGGACAGGACATTGATTCTGATGAAGTCTTGTTGGTTAATACAAAAGCACTCAGTCTAATAAAGTTCTTTGAGTGGCCCCTGAGATTTTGTGTATTTTTGTTAGCAATTAGGGACATGCAGGGAGAAGAATCTCAAATAAGTACATCTGTGTTAGAAAAAGTAAAAAGTAAGTATTTTGCTATGACAGTTTAAGTGATATTAAAATCTCACTTCTGAGAAAATATATTATTTTTGGTTCTGGTTTTATACAAAAACACTGATGATATGATTCAGATATATACTGATTTTATCATCCTAAAAATCTCAATTAAACATGGTTGCTGTGATCTCAAAGTCAAAAAGTAAAGCACTCAGATGGCTATTTAGGACCATGGAGAGTACCAAGCAATATATCTCTGATATTAACATCTTCTAGCTAATTTCTCAGAATATGTCTCAACTCTCAAATTGATTATTCTAGGTATAATGACACATACACACCCATGTCTTAGTTATAGATACATCAATATATATTGGTCTAAATTTGAAAGATAATCATAAATCCAGCAAGAAGCCTTCTCTGCTCAAAGAAAATGCATAGGAATTTTACTTCTGATGTTGTCATCAGAGAGTAAAGATATATGTTGGGCATATGCTACATACCTCATTTGGAGAAGGCCTATTCCTAATGGAAGCTAAGAATAATACGCATGCTAAAATATCATAGTGAAATGCTTATGATTTAATACTAATGTATAAAAGGCCACATGTCAGTTTTCCTTTGGGACTTTCTGGGAATGAGAGCAAGATAGTTGCAAAGAAAGTGCACCTAAAAATACCATTATTTTTGTAGTGATTTCAGTGCAGTTTTATGTTGAATTTGTTACCAACACATTGTCTCCCCTCAGCACATGACGTATTAGTTATACCAGTTTTGCAGTCACAAAAATGTTGCCTTGCCTAGTAAAACAAATATGACTTTTGCTTATCATATAGAAAAAAAGTCAGAAGAGCTATACTCCTGACATGTGATATATATCCTCCCCAAAAAAGAATTTGCATATCCATCCAAATGAAAACTGAATATAATGCAGTATGCCAGCCTATGATAGTGAAATGTCTGTGAAACCCTACATTTAGTCCCTATGTATAAAAGGCTGTGTGCCAATCTCATTTGAGAACTATGAAAAGAATCATCAGAGTAAAAACAACAGGAAAGTTAAAAATTGTACTTAAGACTGGCATTCTGTCCTAAGGAATTTCACTAAATGGTAAGTTTGATTTTGGCACTTTATTCCCATTTGTGCATGGACTTTTGCTCAGATTTGCATTGTGAAATATATATGATTCAGTAAATACATATATTCTGGACATGAGCTTCATATTTTTTCCAGTGGATTTCAAGAAACATCCAGCAACAGCAAACAAGAGAATTTTTAATATTATCAGTAGCTCACTTTTTAATATTATCAGTAGCTCACTTTTTAATATTATCAGTAGCTCACTTTTTAATATTATCAGTAGCTCACATAAGATGAAAATTACAAAGAAAATAAGTTTTGCAAACAAACTTGCTGTTGATACTAATAATAAGAAAATATTTTAAAAGCATATTAACAGTATCAACAATTATTATCAGCTGACTTCCAAGAAGGCTACACAATGACCAACAGGTTTACTTCAACTCCCCCAGTGTGAAAGAAGAAAATGTGAAATAGCAAGTGAAAGTGTCATTTTGGGTACAATTTAGTTACTGACTAGTAAATACACTACCTATATTCCAGCAAAGAAAACATTAAGAGAATCTGAAAAAAAGATCAACCAGAGTAGGTCCCACTGTCTGGGAAGAATCCTGCAGCTGCTTAAGCTTTGGTACAAGATGTGGCTTCCTCTAATTTAGAGGAAAAAATAAATGAAATATACTCAGAGGTGATTAAAATAAGCGAAACACTGAAGGAATATATCAACTCAAATATCAAAAGGCTGGCAAACAGAAACAGCTTTGAATAGCTATTCAAATGAATTGATACACACTGCAAAAAATCAGAAGTTGAAATGAAGAAAACGCTGGACGAGTATTAGACTCCTGAAAAAGAGTTGTTTCAAAAATGGTAGATTTAGAAAACAGAGCAGGCAGAGAAAACCTGTGATTTTCTGCTGTATCAAAGAAATTGGAAGGAAAAGACTGCATTAATTTTATGAAAGCACAAATAAGCAACTGGACTGGTGGTCCATATCTGGAGTTGTTAATTGAAATGGCACATTGAGTGTTTGCTCCAACTCTGGCCATAAGAAAACAGCCAAGACATATATTAGTAAAGATGCAATCATACCAGCAGAAAGAGTTGATCCTGACAAAACTGTGGCAGATAGGAAAAGTATTAAAAATTAGAGACATCAGAATGTTTATGGAAAATGATTATTCACTGTACACTAGGCAAAAGAGAAGCAATTTTATCCCAGGGAATGCTGAGGGGCAGGTGTGAGGTTCAAGCTGTTGTATCCATCTGTCTTAGGAATATTTTCTTTTCCTGGAGTATCAAAGACATTTGCAGATGCAGAACACACTGTAGAGGAAATAAAAAGATAATCCAAAAAAAGTAGCCAGCAAACAGAAGGGAACTCTGCTTCTCATTATTCTGACAATAAAGCTCATGGAGAGACTTTGCCAATGAAACATTTTCCAATGCTTCAAAGGAAAATGCTTGAGACAGAAAAAAGCACAAGAGTTGACTGGAAGAATTAAGAGTACCTTGGACTTGAACCAGAGTCTGCTGTTCAGAGATGGAGATGAACATAATGAAGACAAGCATCATTGAAATTAGTGAATAAAGTATCGGACATATTTATGAAATATGGCTTTCAAAGAAAACTTGGTTGAGAAAGACTGCACTTTTGATGACTTGTTAAACTTGGTGGTCTGTAAAGCATATGCCCCACTTTATTTTATTAATGTTTAGATGGGCACTAAAAGGAAAAAAGGGAAAACAATTTGCGTTTTTAGTGTTTCCATAAACATTTCATAATATAAACTGCATGTTACATAGTAAAGCAGTGCAGTGCATATCAGGGGTATTTAAAATATGGGAGGATTCTTTTCAGTGACTGGTATATGTGGTAACGATAATAAAGCAGACAATTGTTCTTTTAGTTGTAAGAAGTACAAGCTTTATAGTATAACAAGAGAGAAAGGATGGTATATTGGGTTGCTGCAGGAGGTGGGGTGTAAAAGTACATTGATTATACTGTATGTACAATTAGGTTTGATTCTTTTATTTTTGCACAGATGGGTATCTAAATTAATTCCCTTGGTTTAAGCTATAAACAAGCATTTTTTGAAAGCAAGTAGGCTTGAAAAATGAGCACACCAGCAGTGCAAGTTTATAATGCCTTCCACACATTTAGGCCAACTACTTCAAAGGCAGGGACTAAAGGTGGAGGTGTATCTATTTACATCAAAAATAAATATACTTCAAGGCTTGTCAAACATGACAATGAACGTGAGCTGCTCCATGTTCAAATCACCATAGGTAAAATCCAATGCCACTTCCTTGCAAGCTATAGGTCCCTCTCTGTGACCCAGGAAACCCATACCATGTATTTAAACTTATTAGAAACACTAACCATCCAACCCAATACCATATTCAGGGGTGACTTTAATTACTCCACTATTAACCGGGAATTCTATATGATACCAAATGTACATGCACAGAGATTCCTGGATTTTGTAAACACAAACTCCCTGGACAAGATAGTGAATACACCAAACAGTGGTGCAACCGTACTGGATCTGGTCCTCACTAATATGGGAGACTGCTGCACTCTCCCTACTGTAATGCCTTCCCTGGTAAGGTCAGACCACAAAATGGTCTCCTTTGAAATAAAAATAAAACCTAGACCACCAGCTAAACATGGAGTATTCAGGAACTATTCTAAGGATAACCCCCTGCTATTAAGTGAAAAGCTGGCAAACTTTTAAGTCCCCATAAACCCTGTGAACACTTCTGCCTATGCAGGACTGTTTACAGAAACCATGTACAAGCATGATAATAGCTGTATAGAGGCAGCTGTACCTACCAGGAAGAAGTACAGAAATAAGTAAAAAACAAGCCACCCTGGTAGAATCACAAAATCAATCAGATGTATAACAGGAGGAAGAAAATCATGGCAAAAATTAGGAAGTGCAGCACCCAGTAGGATAAAGGCACTCTCATCAAACTAAACAAACAACTCAGAGGACATATAAAGTCTACCAAGCCCAAATTTTAGGTAAGTTTGGCCTCCCAAGCCAATGACAACCACGAAGCATTCTTTAGCTATGTCTGCAACCTCAAAGGCAATGCACAATTGTGTGCAGAGCTCATTGTAAATGGAGCCACATATACAGAGCCAGAATATATAGCAAACCTCCTGGCTAATAAATTCAGCACCAGCTTTACTCCTCTGTCCTCCTCAACCTTCCCTCAGGAAATATCATCAAATATAACTCCCCTTACTTTCACTAGGGAACAGGTCCTTAATGCTTTCTCTATGACCAAGAACACTGAATCAATGAGCCTAGACAATATCCCAGGATGCCTTCTAAATAGCATGAAACATGATCTATCAGGGCCTCTGGAATTGCTATTTAACTGTAGCCTCCAAACAGGCTTTGTGCCTCATGAATGGAGAAAGGCAACAGTCATCCCTCTGCACAAAGGTGGGCTATCTACAGACCCTGGAAACTACAGACCCATAAGTCTCACTAGTCTTATATGTAAAGCCATGGAAAGAATTATCTGATCAATAGAGATATAGTAGACCTCAAGACACTGGAACCAACCCAGTTTGATTTTGACAAGGGCAGATCATGCCTACTTAACCTGTTGAACTTCTTTGAGAAGGTCACCAAAGCAATGGATGAGGGTAAAATTATTTACATTGCCTACCTTGACCTGGCCAAGGCCTTTGACACAATACCCGACTCGGGCATTATTGACAAACTCAAGAAGTTAGGTACAAACCCGTATGTTACCCGGTGGATAGCCAACTGGCTAAGAGACTTGACCCAGGAAGTTTGAATTGGGGGGGTCCACTTCTACAAAGTGGCCAGTCACAACTGGAGTCCCTCAGGGATCAGTTCTTGGGCCGCTCCTTTTTGGCATTTACTTCTCAGAAGTCAAGGTCAATGTCAGTCCTCTCTGGCTGACTAAATTTGCAGATGATTGCAAATTAGGAGCTGTCATTGAATCTCACAATGACACAAATGTTCTCCAGGAGGGGATGACACAGACAAACAAATGGTGTCAGAGCCATGGACTAAAACTAAATGCCAAGAAATGCATAATAGTATCCTTTGGGAAGTCATCTATCCCTGGTAATTATAATATTGTCAACACACCCCTTAGAGCTGACCCAGTAGTCAGGGACTTAGGGACACATATAGATAGTAATCTAGCCTTTGATCATCACATGTCTACAGTGGTGAGGAAATCATTATATCTTGCACAACTTCTAAACAAAGATATGGCATCCAAGTCCAAGGAAGTCATTGTTCCACTGTATTCTGCATTCATCAGACCTAGCATTGAGTACAATACACCCTAACCAGGCATATCCAACAAATAGAATGTCCACAGAGGTTCCTCACTGAAAGAATACAGGGCGTAAGTAATCTGTCCTATGCAGACTGCCTCAAGGCCCTATCCCTGTATTCTGTCTCCTACAGGCTTTTGAGTGGAGAGCTATGCCTGGTATACAGAGCATTGTCAGACTCCACTCTGATGGGCCTCCTGCAGATTCACAAAACAAACAGTACTGGAATTACCCAGTCTAAACACTTAAACCTTGCCTGTGATATAAGTAGGACCTGCTGGAGAGATAGACTACCCCGTCTATGGAACAGAATCCTCATCCATCAGAAGCAGAGTTCCTCCCTAACCCAATTCAAGTGCAACTTGGACAATTGGATGGGAAACTGTAAATTCATCCCTGATTTGGCACCTATATCTCTAATGGAAACAGGTAACCTGTAAATGGTTAATCTTCCAGGCCCATGCTTACACTTATCAAGGGTATCAGAACTTGTCAGAGATTTGGGATGCATGGCTAGGCTTAAAAAGGCCCTAGTGGTTGCTAGCCTAGTAAACACCTATGAACCTATGAACCTATAATGTAAAATTATGAAAGCCATGAAAAATATTAAGTTACTTGAATCTGCAAGGATATTAGCCAGATTTATCCTTTAGCAAATGTTCTCTGTGGGAGTCAAGAAGTCTGCAGCTGAAAGCACTTGTACATTCTGTTCTGAGTAAAATTTACAAAGATTTCTTCATGCATCTGCAGAGATATTAGCTGTTCATAGGTTCATAGGACGATACTAGGCTATTGGCCCGGAGGCCCTTATAAGCTTAGCCAAGAATTTCACCCATGTTCCCACAAAGTCAGCACCTGTTTTCCCTGTCCAGCATGGACACAGGTGGGATCCCATGGTTATATTTTCTGTTTCCCATCTAGTTGTCCAGGTTCCTCTTAAAGAGGGCTAGTGAGGTAGGTCTGTTTTTTCTCATTGCTGACAACTTTTACATGGAGATGAGCTGTCTGCAGGTATAAGAAGTCTTGAGAGTTCTGAGCATTCCTTGCTGAGGGAAATGCAAAATTTAAAGGCACAGTGGCAAGCAGTTCAGTGAAAACTAATGCTGGAAATTATGGGCAGACTACTTTAATGTATTTGATAGAACGATGTACAATTTAGTTTTATTTAAATATAGCTGGTACACTTTTTTGAAGGGCTAAAAGTTACTGCTTTCTGAAAGCATACAAGCTGGTTTTCACATCTGGGAGGGGGGCAGCGATAAGAAAAGAACATAGAGCAATAAGTGCAAGTGGAAATACAGACTGTAACATGTGCTTTAGCATGGATAACCTTAATGTTAGGTTAGGTAATGCCTGTGGGTGTAGCTGCAGTTTGGCGCAATTTCTATCTAAAGCGTTAAACTTCATTTTCTGAAGATGTACATAGTTTAGTGCATGTGTTCTCATTTAACAGGGGATGGGGGTGTTCTGAAAATGTATTTAGTTTTTTTTATTTGAGGGTTTTCATTAAAACAAATAGTGTCGGAAATATGACAAAGGATCAAGTAGAGAAGACAAGAAGCAACTGTATAAAAGATCAACCTGCGAACATTAGTGTGCACATGTAAGACAAAAGTTGGAAATGCACATTCAAAAAAACTGTCATGCATATCAGGTAGGAACAATAGCTTTTTAGCATAATGGCTATGCTATCCATAATATCTTGGAATGTAAATGGTGTTACAGGTATAGACAAAAAATAAAGAGTATTGAATTATATTAAGAAATGCAAAGTGCAAATAACAATCATGTAACAAATACAGTTGTAAAAATGAATATGTGAATTTGACAAAGAAAGGATTAAAGAATGGATATTCAGCAGGATATCATGGACAAAGGAAAAGGGGAATATTAATAATAATTGCTAGCGGGGCTCCAATAGTGATAGAAGAGGGGAAAAGACAATAATGGTAGCTCTGTGGTCATAAGGGGCAATTGGCAAAGGAGGAGGATTACACTGGCCTGTATTAAAATTCCACCAAGAGCTGCTGTTATGGAGCTTAAGAACATTTTGGGAGAAATAATAAGCTTTCAACAGGGAATAATACTTATAGGTTGAGACTGGAAAATACAGTTGTATAAGTTGAATTCACCATAACAGTAGATGTTTGAATGAGACTGCTGAAGTAGCCTTAGCTATATTGATTATATCCCACAAAATATATAACAGTTGCCCAGCATCCAAAGTTTCAGGGCACCTTCCACATGCCTAAACTGTCAATTATCTTGAACTGAGTTGACTAAAAGATAAATTTGCCTGCCTAGCCCTTCGGATCTTTCCTGCCAGCACAGAAGGAGGCTAAATCTTGGCAGGGCAATACTATAAATGACAAAAATAATTGTCCTCACTTTGGAATAACAAAAACACACCAAAAACAAGGGGATGGAGGGAGGGAGTAGATCACTGCAGCAGTGATCATTTGAAAATCTACTGTTATGGTAAATTTAACTTATTCAACTCTACTATGTTCATCATATTGATCACTGCTACAGTAGCCTTAGCAATGTGTGTAGATTACATTAGTTAACTTCATTTGGAAGTTGGAAAGAGAAAAGTCCAGAAGCCTCCGGAGAATGGTCATAGTAAAGCTTGATCTAGACCTAAAGAAGGACTCAAGCTTATTATCAATTGTAAAAGTATGTATAGTGGACAGATTAGCAGCTTCTAGAATACTTCTATAATCCAACCCTTTTAAAAAAAAACCTTGATGATGCCAAGGAACTGGTAGAGTGGGCCTTGTACTGCCTGGAATAGTTGTATTATGGTAAGTATAACAAAAGGTAATAGCCTTAGACAAACATTTGGATATAGTCTGTTTTGACACAGGTTGTCCCTTCTTCTTACTTTCGCAAGAACTTAACAGTTAATCCAAAGATCTGAAAGATTTAGTGCTGTCGAGATAGTATCCGTGTTGTCTGTAGACATCAATGGTATGGAGTATCCTTTCTCCCTCATTTACGGGTTCAGGAAAGAAAACAAGAAGATGAATTGTAAATCAGTGTGTGCATGTGTACAATTTAAGAAGCTTTCTAGGGGCTTATACAAGTGTATAAATACTGAGCACATGCAAGCCTGGCTGCCATTTTGTAGTAAGCTGTTGAGAAGTAAGCATGTATGTCTGTGTAGTCTGTTGGTTAATCAGTTTGTTTAAATTTTGTAAAGCTGCTATCCAACCTGATGTGTTTCTAGGTACTAGGCTATCTGCCCGAAGGCATTTATAAGCCTAGCCAGAATGTGTTGGCTTTTGCTGCCCCCTTAGATTAGCGAAAGCCAACACATTCTGGCTAAGCTTATAAATGCCTTCAGGCAGATAGCCTAGTACCTACCTATGAACCTATGTGATAAAGCATGTAAACAAACTACCCTGCCTGTTCATCATCTATACTAGAGAGGGACAAGCGATATGGTGTCAGAAGATGCATGTCTAAAAAGGGCATATGGTCTGAATGGGGATCCAGATTCTTCAGATTCAAGTGTGTTTTGGGCACTCAGTTAACACTGGAGGAATATACAGGAGTGAATCATCCCTATTGCACATATAACTCACAAAACAGGTCAGAAACAAATTTCAGGTATTAAAACTTGCTTAAGCAAAATATGAAATGAGGCATTCAGAATGCTCTAAATGCATTTCTAAGTAACATATATATTTAATATTATGATATATTACCAGAAATATTCAAAATAACTATGGAAATGTTTGAAATAAAGTCTAAATTGCATAAAATTAATAAAATAAAGGAAACAACCGCATTTTCTTGCTAAGCACTACTTTTTAACATTAATCAAAGTTATTCCAGTTGTCTAAAGTGTATGAAGTGTTTGCATGTTTGTGCAGTATTACAGTACAGTTATTACACAAAATGCAGCCATTACAGAGCATATTTCGCAAAGTACAGCATTTCAAAGAGTTTATTGTGCATTTAAATGTTATTACAAGCTGCTGTGTTTGCTAGTTCATACATGATTACAAAGGCCATATTTTTCAGTACGTTTGGGCAGAATTTGTTGGCATGGCAGACGGAATTTGGAAATCAACTCCAGTTGTGTTTAATAATAATATTGCAGAGAACTGGAGAGTGTTTGAGCAAGAGTACAATATTTTCATACAGGCTGCATTTTCTGATAAAGATGACCATACAAAGGCATTTATTCTTCTTAATGTTCATTTGTGTATGCACCTGGCGTCCTTGCAGGAGAGGGAGAAAACTATCATATAGTTGTATCAGCTGAGTCAATGGAGGACCCTGAGTGCTTAAAACGTAAATTTAGAGAAATGTGTAACCCCAAACGAATGTTACAGTGAGAAGGCACTTATTTTACACAAGGGATCAAAAGTCTGGTGAAACTTTTGCAGCATATATAACTGCTTTGAGAAACAAGGCTAAAACGTGCCGATTTGATAATTTAAGGGATGAGTTGTTAAAAGTGTGGTATTAAAGATGATGCTGTGAGAAAGATTTTGCTTTGTGACAGTGATTTAACTTTGAATAAGGCCATTGAGATTTGTCAGATATATGAGTTTACAGAAAAGCACACAAATATGCTTACAAATGAAAGATGCATGCTTCCAGTAACTGCTAAACCCCATGTTGATAGTACGTGGTTAATAGAAACAGGCCCGAGCACATGGCTGCAACTGTCAACACTGCAACACTTATAAGGAAACCCCATAGTAGCTTTCTAGCAAGTTCCAAGGTGTACTCTGGAAACCATACAGTCTCAGTGAAGCATAAGAGTGCGTCAGCAAACTCAAAGCATGTGCTTGTACCCAGTTTCATAGCCAACTGTTGTAATTGTGGAGGAAGTCATGAGCCTAAAAGGCTAAAATGTTTAGCTTTTGGTCAGCAATGTCACAAATGCAATAACTGGAATCATTTCAAAAGGTTTGTAAATCAAAAGGCACACATTCTTTTATTTAAAGGGAACATTCAAAGAAACAAGCTGATCATTTAGAAAGCCGTAACCCTACTTTTTATGTTGATGGTGTGTCAGTGCTTAATGAAACAGTGAATGCAGTAGATTTATGGGCAACGAATGAAGTATTTTGTACTGTTCATATAAATGGAAAACCCACAGAGCTCAAAGATGACACTGGTTCAAAGTGCAATGTTATGTTTGCAGAAATATTTGCTAGAGTATGTGCTGGTGAGAAGCTTGATTTGGCAAAGTTTGCGAAGCTTGTTGCTTATGGTGGTGAAGAGATTCAAACTGAGAGCTCAGTGATGCTTTTAAGTTGCTCTGCTGGGAGAAGCTGCAACTGATTTTATGGTTTCAAAAGGCACGTCCAATCATGGTTAGGGCTCAGAGACAGTTTGAAAATGGGACTGCTTTAATTTAATAAGGAAGTTCATCATGTTAGTTTAAAAGACCACTGCTCAAATGTCACCCAATATATTTTCTCTAACTATGCTGATATTTTCAAAGACAAACTAGGCAAGCTTCCAGGTGTGTACTCCATGAAGTTAGACTCAGCTGTCAGAACTATTGTCAGACCAGCCCAGGAAGTTCCAGTAGGTATGCAGAACAGAGTCAAAGCAGAGCTAGACAAAATGGTGCAACAAGGTATAATTTGTCTAGCAGAGGAACCAACTGAATGGGTATCTTCCATGGTGGTAGCTCACAAGAAAAGCTCAGATATCAGAATATGTATTGATCCATGAGATTTGAACAAAGCACTTTAAAGACCTCATCATCCAATGTGTACAGTCAAGGAAGTTGCAGCACTTGTGCCAAACACCACTGTTTTTTCTGTCTTAGATGCAAAGAGTTCATTTTGACAAATTTTGCTTGACTTGAGATCCTCATTGCTTACCACATTCAGAACTCCGCTTGCCAGGGACAGATCTTTAAAAATACTATTTGAGATGAATTCTGCCAGTGAAGTCTTTCAATGTGCAATGGAACAATTTTTTTTTCGGTGTATCCTTGTGCTATTATAGTATATGATATTCTAATAGGAGGTAATGGTGAAGCTGAGCATGACAGAAACCTTGAGAAAGTTCTGGAAAGATCTTGTCAAGTGAATTTAAGTGGAATCCTAAGAAGTGCAAGTGCAGGTTACGAGAAGTCACTTATGTTGGTCATCTGTCTACCATTTCAGGCTTACGACCAGACCCTTCCAAGGAAACAGCTATTCTTGAGATGCCAGCTCCAGACAAAGTTCAAGCCCTTCAATGCTTTGTTGGTATGGTTAACTACTTAGGCAAGTTCATTGCAGACTTAAGCCAACTAGCAGCACCGCTTAGAGAGCTAACATGTAAAGATGTATCCTGGTCATAGTTGGAATAACACCAGAGAGGATTTGATGTCCTGAAACAGAGAATTGCCAGTCCACCAACTCTCGGATTCTATGATGTTCATAAACTAGTTACTCTTTCCTGTGATGCTTCAAAATTTGGTCTTGGTGCAGTCATTTTTCAAGTGGGCCAACCTGTTGCCTATGCGCCCAGATCTCTAACCCAAACTGAAATGCAGTATGCTCAAATAGAGAAAGAACTCTTGGCAATTGTGTTTGCATGTTCGAAGTTCTATGATTATATTTATGGTAGACCTATCCAGATCAAAACAGGCCACCAACCTCCAGTGACTATTTTGAGAAAGCCTATGCATTCAGCTCCAGCCAGATTGCAACATATGATGTTGAGATTGCAGCAGTACAATTTTAATCTTGTCTACACAGGCAAACTTCTTTATCTTGCTGATACATTATCAAGGTCAACCAGAAATACCACTGAAGAGCATGACAATGAGAAAAAAGAAGTTATGTACTCGCCATAACATTTCATCTGAGTAGTTGTACTACATTTGTCTTCAACCTGTGGGATACGGATCCGTACCGGATCCGAGCCGGCAACTTTACTAGCATCTGCTCCGAGCTCCAAGCTCCTCCCCTTACCCATAATACACATCCACTACCTTCCAACCCCCAGATCGAGTTTGCTGAACCTTATACTGATAACCCTACCTGAAAATATACTTGTGACCTATAACTGCAGCCCATAGGCTGTTCATATGCCAAGGTCCGAGGGAAGAAGGGAGGGATGGTTGAAGACGAATGAGGTACAACTACTTCAGATGGAACGTTATGGTGAGTACATAACTTCTTTATCTGAAGTAGTTTACTTCATTTGGTCTTCAACCTGTGGGACAGAGTCCCCAGCTACTAAAATCCTGGGAGGCCCTCATGGAAGGACATTCCGGAGCACCGCGGAACTAAAGGATGCTCTCCTTCTGGAAGTCAAATCCAATTTGTAATGAGAAATAAACATATGAGATGAGGACCAAGTAGTTGCAGAGCAAATATCATTCAAAGATACTCCAGTCCAAAAGGCTGCAGACGTAGCCATGGACCTAGTGGAATGAGCTTTCACCTGACCTGGAGGAGACATGCCTCTGTCCTTATAAACCTGAAAGAAGCATGAAAAAATTCATCTAGCAATAGTGACCTTGGAGATAGGTTTCCCCAAAAAGGTTTATAGAAGGATACAAACAATTGATCAGATCTATGGAAATTTTTTGTCCTGTATAAATAGAATTGTAACTGTCTGTGAACATCCAACAGGTGGAGTTTGTATTCCATCTTGTTAGAAAAATTAGGAATAAATACAGGCAAATTGATGATCTGATTGATATTGACTGATGATGCCTCCTTAGGAAGAAAGAATGGATTGCTTCAAAGGGAAACCCTATCTTTGTGAAAAATCTTGGAAGGAACTTTGATGGACAAGGCCTGTAATTCTGAAACCCTATTGGCCGAGGTAATAGCCACCAGAAAAGCTGTTTTACAAGATAAATATTTCAGATCTGCTGTTGCAGCAGGCTTGAAAGGTGGAGCGACCAAAGCTTGAAGAACCATAGTAAGGTCCCATGGGGAGAACAGGATCTTTGACCAGAGGGCGTAACAAAAAGGTGCCTTTAATAAAGGCTTTACACAGTCTGGAGGAGGCTAAAGAGGCAGAGCTCTCGCCCACATGAAAATGAGAGATTGCTGCCAACTGAACCTTGACAGTGGAAGAACTAACTCCATGTTGAAAATTAGCAGCTAGAAAATCAAGAATGATGGAAATAGGAGCTGTGAAGAGGTCTAAACTCCTTTAAGAGTCCCAGAAGGAAAAACTTTTCCACTTGTTGTGATAAACCTTCCTGGTCAAAGACTTATGAGCACCCACCAAAACAGATCTAACTGAGGAGGATAGTCCAGGAGTCCTAGCAATCACGGGAACTGAAGCAGCCAAGCTGTGAGCTTCAAACTGTCCAGATTCGGATGAGGCACCCCTGAAGGGTGTGAAATTAGATCCTGAATGGAATCCAGGATCCAAGGTGGAGCCAGAAGGTGAGACCAAAGGAAGGGAAACCATACCTGGCAAGGCCAAAATGGGGCAATGAGAATCACTTTGCTCCCCAGTCGATGAGATTTCTGTAGAAACCTCGGAATAATTGGTACTGGCGGGTAAGCATACAGAAGACTGGGAGGCCAAGCATGAACTACAGCATCTCTGGAGGACTCCCCCACTAGGGGGTTCAGAGCAAAAACTCACTGCACTTTTTGTTGGAAGGAGATGCAAAGAGATCGCAACAAGGTTCACCCCACTCGTGGAAGATCTGTTCCACTCTGTTCCACTACTGAACGATTCAGAGACCACTCATAAGGCATCAGAATAGTCTGACTTAGCCTGTCTGCTAGGATGTTGGACCATCCTGGAATGTACGTTGCAATGAAAAAGCGACCAGTGGAGATCACCCATACCCACACTCTCATGGCCTTGCGACAAAGGGGGTAAGATCTTGTCCCTCCCTGTTTGTTGATATACCAGACCACTGACATGTTGTCTGACTGAATTGCAATCATTCCCAGAGGAAGAAAGGCATGAAGGGCCTGCAATACTAGAAGGACCACCTTTATCTCTAGGAAATTTATGTGCAAGCTGGTCTCTACAGGGGACCACAGGCCTTGGACTGTCCTGCCCGAACAATGCCCGCCCACCCGAGTTGGGAGGCATCTGTGGTCACTGTGACTTGGGCCAGGGCTGGAACAAAGTGTCATGCCTCCAAAATGTCTGGACAGCACATCCACCACATGAGGGACAACAGACAGACTCGACTGAGTTGAATTGGATATGCCAATGGCAGTTCCAACAGGGATCATTGTACATCTAGAGTCCACTGTAGAATTCCCATGTGTAACCAGGCACATGGGAGAAGAGTTATGGTCACCGCCATCAAGCCTAAGGTCCTCAACACCGATTCCACCATTGGAAGATGAGAGTGGTAGATCAGGGAGACATGCATCCTCAGGTTTTGCACTCTCTCCGAGGTCAGGAAGATTTTGCACTGAAGAGTATCTATCCTGGCACCAATATAGTCTATCACCTGTACAGGATCTAGGAGTGATTTGGATGCATTAAATGTGATCCCCAAATGCAGGACAAGAATCAGGAAATAATCCCTGGTTTGGGAGATCAGACGCCTGGTGGGAGCAGTGAGGAGCCAATCGCTCAGGTACAGATAGACCTGAATCCCCTGAAGCCTCAGTTGAGCTGCTACCACCGCCATCACTTTGGTAAACACCCTGGGGGCTGTGGTGAGACCAAAGGCTAGAGCTCAAAATTGGTAATGATTGACTCCTAGCCGGAAGTGGAGGAACCTCCTGAAGCTTCTGTGCATCTTTATGTGATAGTAAGTATCCTGGAGGTCTAACGAGCACATCCAGTCACTCTCTTGCAGGTACGGCATGATGAACTGTAATGTGACCATCTGGAACTTCTCTTTGGCAACTGACAGGTTTAGGGTACAAAGGTCCAGGATGGGCCTTAAGTCCCCCATTTTCTTTTGCACCAAAAATAACCAGGAGTAGAAGCCCAATCCAAACGGATCTGAGGGGACAGTTTCGATGGCTCGTTTTTCTAGCAGCTTGGAAATTTCCTGTGCTGCTGCCTCCCTTTGTGTGGGTGGCACATCCGGGAGGTGTCTGGAAGATTTGGGAGGACCCACCAAGGGGATAGAGTATCCTCTATGATCTGAAGCACCCAGCAGTCTGATGTTATGGACTGCCACACCGATAGGTGTAAGGACAATCATCCCCTGACTGCCTCCAGAGTAGAGCAGTCGGGCCACCCCTCAGGGTTGCTGCCTGGGTCTGTCCGAGAAAGGTTCTTGAGACCCAAAATTCCTCAGACCCTCTTCATCTGGGCCGGCATCCATTCTGTCCCCCTCTGCCTCTGGGAGAAGAAAAGCCCTGAGTGCCCCGGGAATACTGTGACTTCTGGAACCTCATCTTCTTTTGCCCTCTCTGGTTCTGGGAAAAAGACCTTTGAGGGTTCAAGAAGTGGATCCTGATGACAGACAGTGTATTCCCATCTTTCTCACTCTGGACTAATGTCTCTTTGATGGTCTTACCAAAGACAATAGAGCCATCATAAGGGGCATTAGCAAGGGACGCCTTGAAAGGTTCCGAAAATTGACATAATCTGAGCCAGGCATTACACCTCATGGACACTCCAGATCCAGCCGTCCTAGCCACTCCTTCCATAGCATGTGAAAGGAGTCACATGGATGTGTTGGACACTGCTTTCAAAGTGTCCATCTTCATGGAGAATGAGGCCCTGTCCTCCTGCGATATGGACTTGGGGGAGAATCCTTCAGCTCCTTTACCAGGTCGAGTTGGAGTCTGGTGACATGGGCCAGGTAGTTCAGTGCCCTAATTGAAAAGGTAGCTGAAGTATAAACCCGCTTCCCTAGGTGGTCCATCATCTGCAACTCTCGGTCAAGTTTCTTCTTTGTGGCTGCTGCTACCACCATAGTGTCTACGGGGAAGCCCTTGTTCCATGCTGGTCTGTCTGTGGGGGGACTTAAAATTTTGTCAGGTCTTTTTGGAATTAGTCCCATGGTGTCCGGCTGCTTCCATGCCCACGAGGTGACCAGATCCACCAAAGGATCCACAGGAGGGGACACCCATGAAGTAGATGGGCCCATGCCAAAAGCCTCCAAGAACACGGACTTGTCAGAAGAAGGTTTGGGGGCAGACCAACCTCCCCACTGGCGCAGGATTTTCATGACATCTCCAAAGGAGACATCCTCAGCAGGTGACCTAGGGGAACCTTCTCCATCATCCAAGTCCTATCCTCCAGGGAGTCCAAGTGCCTCCTCTTGCACGTATGTTTGTGAGGCACCTCACTGATGGGGCTCTCCAGGGGGAACTCGCAAGCCACTTGTTCCAAAGTGGGAACTATCTAGGGCTCTTCGAGCATGGGCTGTCCCTCTGGTAAAATGATGGGGACCGTGGAAAGAGCCGAGGGGGTCTGGGTGGAGTCCGAGGGGGCAGTCAGAGGTCTCAATCCAGCAGAGAGAACCCTTTCTACCACGTCAAATGCTGAAGGAGAGTGAAGGAGGCTGGTCTCCCCTGACCCGAGAGAATCTCAGCCAGGCCCGAAGTGGATGGAGCTCCGAGGGAGGGAACTTGGCCAGACAAAGTTGGAGCCGATGAAGAAAGTTCCAGTCCTTCAGATCCAACACCGAAGCTCTGTCTCCGAGAGTGGCTCAGATCCAACACAATCCAGGCAGCTGTCGGCATCAAGGAAGCAGGTACTGTCGGCGCTGACCCCCTGACTAAAGCCATCCTTGGATCCGAATACTCTGAACTTGCTGGAGGGATCAGAGAAGGTGATATTGGCTGGAAAAAAGGAAGCAAGCTCCCCCATCCAGAGGGAGAGGGGGTTGGCAAGACCCCCATCTGGATCTGAGTACGGATGAACCTCCTCATCATTTTATCCATATCGACCTCAGACAAAGACCGGGTGGACCTCGACGAGGCCATGGACTCCGACCTTGCGGGTCAGGGCACCGAGGACCTAGAAGCTGAGCATGTCTCCTCCAGCTCCAGGGAGAACCTTGGAGATCAGAACTGAGGGGAGTCACGGATCTGTAAGGTTTTTACTGGTGAAGGGAAGTCCGGAGACCTCTTGCGCTTTTCCTTCATCTTCGACTCTCTCTCCTTCTCTCTGCCCTTTTTCTGCTCCACTTCACCAGGCTTTTGCACAGGAGGCTGAGTCCCCAGCCTGGGAGGGAGAAGAAGCCAGGGGAAGAGAAGAAGGAGAGGCGGCCACAGCAGCCACTGTGACCAAAGCCGAAGACAAGGCAACAGACTCTGAAGGGTTAAGAAAGCCTTCCAGGGTCAACTTGGCCTTCATATCTTTAATGGCACAAGGGTTGAACCCTGCACATATAGTGCAGTCTATGCTCAGATGGGCCATGCCCAAGCACATAACACACAGAGTGTGGCCATCCACAGAGGATAACTTATTGCCACATTCAGTGCATCTTTTGAAAATAGGGTTGTGAGCCATAATGTCAGAAGAAAGAAAAAAATTAAAAGAAAATGTAATTTTCTCTCTCTCTGAGAGCACCCACTCATCACACTCACACACAGAAAACACTGGGGTGGGGGTGGGGCAAAAAATCCACACAACTACTCTAACTAAGCTAACTACCCTAAAAACTATAAACTTGATGCACCAAGCGAGGGGAGGAGAAAGGGGAACCTACTCTATCACTATCTAAAATTTTTTAAAGAAAAAGATATATCTTTAAAGTTTTTTACTCACTTGAAAACCTGGAGCTCAAGAAATCATGATGCATAAGCTATTCACAGCAAACAAGATCTGGGGGTTGGAAGGTAGTGGAGGTGTGTTATGGGTAAGGGGAGGAGCTTGGAGCTCGGAGCAGATGCTAGTAAAGTTGCCAGCTTGTATTCGATATCGATCAGAATACAGCATCCATGGGACCAGATGACATCCCAGGCCGTGTAATACATGAACTACAAAATGAACTGGCACCTCACCTAAGTGTCATGTTTAATCATAGCTTCACCTCAGGCTTCGTGCCCACTGAGTGGCGCACAGTTACAGTTATCCCACTTCACAAGGGGGGATCCACCTTGGATCCCAGGAACTACTGTCCCATCAGTCTGACGAGCCTGATCTGCAAGGCATGGAACGCATTATCATGGAACTTATAAACAAAGACATTGGCAACCTTCAAACACTGGACCCCACCCAGTTTGGGTTTGTGAAGGGCCAATCTTGTCTCCTAACCTGATTGACTTCTTTGAATCAGTCTCCAGAGCTGTGGATGAGGGTAAGGTTGTCCACACAGCCTATCTGGACCTCGCCAAGGCCTTCAACACCATTCCCCACTCTGGAATCATAGATAAACTTACTAAGCTGGGCATAAATCCCTACATCACTCAATGGGTCACCAACTGGCTTACTGACAGAACCCAGACTGTAAAAGTAGCTAACACCAAATCCAGCTCCAGACAAGTGACAAGTGGAGTACCTCAGGGTTCAGTCCTGGGACCATTCTTGTCTGGCATCTACTTCTCTGAAGTACAGGCCAACACTAAGGCACTCTGGCTAACAAAGTTCGCAGATGACTGCAAACTGGGAGCCATTATTGATTCCCCAAATGATGTGGATATTCTACAAAAGGGCCTTACATAAACAGATGCCTGGTGCCAGAGCCATGGGCTCAAGTTTAATTCCAAGAAATATATAGTTATCCCGTTTGGAAAAAAACATATACCCATGAATTACCACATAGGTGGCAGTACACTAAACATCGAAAGTGTGACGAGAGACTTAGAGAGACAGGTGGACAGTGGTCTCACTTTCGATAACCACATTGCCACAACAGTCATGAAATCCTTCTATGTGGCACACCTCATCACTAAGGGCTTTTCATTCAGAAAAAAGGAGGTCATTGTCCCACTGTACTCATCCCTCATTAGACCCATTATAGAGTATAATGCCCCTTTTGGTATGTACCTCAGAAGACATCTGCAACAGCTGGAAAGGCCACAGAAATACCTCACTAAAAGAATCACAGGCTTAAAGCAGATGCCATATGCTGACCGCCTAAAAAAAATCCAGCTATACTCTGTGACATGTCTTCTACTCAGAGGAGATCTCTGCTTAACATACAAGGCCATGTCAAACCCTGAGCTGTTGGACATGCTCCACTTAAAGAAATCCCAATCCCTCAGAGCCACACGCTCCAGGGTTCTAAACCTTGTCATCACAATGAACAAAACATGCTGGAGGGATAGGTTCCTGACTCAGAGACTCCCCATACTCTGGAATAGACTGCCCATACATGTCAAGTAGAGCACCTCCTTGACCCTCTTCAAAAGGAACCTTGATGATTCGAGGGGAGATAGGAAATTCACCCCAGGGATCATGTCAGTCGCCCTGCTAGACAGGGGTCCAGAGAAGTAAATATTGTGGGAAGAAATATCCAGGGAATTGTTATGGCTAGGCTTATATAGGCCCTAGGGCCAATAGCCTAGTACCAACCTATGAACCTATGAACCTATGGATCCATATCCCACAGGTTGAATATCAAATTAAGTAAACTACTTCAGATCTTGATTTTGAAGTCATGGAAGTAAGAAGTTTTTTCTTCCACATATCTAGATGAGCTTAGAAATCATACAGCTTCAGATCCTGTTTTAGAGAAGCTCAACCACTTTATCAGTCGAGGATGGCCGTCAAAGCAATCTAGTTTACCTCAAAAAGTGCAACCTTATTTTCCTTACAGAGATGAGAATTAGTCTGTTAATGGTATTGTCATGAAAGGTCCAAAAGTGATTGTTCCAAAGTCTTTGCAACAAGGGTATATTACTATCTTGCATCGTGGCCACCCAGGAACTGATTCTACAAAAAGGAGTGCAAGAGGACTAGTGTGTCTTTCTATGTCACAAGATACTGGCAGAGTACTTTTATCTTGTTCTATATGTAATAGTACAAAGCCACATCAACAGAAGTAACCACTTCACCTAAACCAGATTTCTGAACTACCTTGGTCGACAGTAGCCACTGATATTTTTGGAGTGGAATGGTCAACATTACTTGGTGTTAGTAGACTCTTACTGCAATTGGTTCGAGATTGACCTACGTCCTAATATAGCATCCAGTACTGTCATTTTGCCGTTCATGGTAGTCTGCACAAAGTTATTTTTGACAATGGCACGCAGTTTATTAGCCAGCAATTGAAAAGATTCGCTGAAGAGTGGGACTTCACTCATGTCACAAGTAGTCCTGAGTACCTGCAGTCAAACAGTTTGGCAGAACGTGCAGTTCAAAGTGTGAAACAGTTACCCGAGAAGTCGAAATGAGACAATAGTGATGTTTTCCTGAATCTCTTGAATCTTAGAAATGTTCCTCATGATAAACATCTTGGTTCACCTACCCAGAGACATCTATCAAGACAAACCAGAACTACCTTACCAATCAGCAGTAGTTTGTTGGTTCCGAGTGCTAAGAATAACAGATTTGTGAAAGCCCATCTGTTAAAGAAACTCCTATCCCAGAAGTCTTATTACGATAAGTCCAGCAAATCACTCAATCCATTATGTGAAGGAGAGACAGTGAGAAAGCAGATGTGCAAAGGTTATGATCAGATGGGAGTCATGAAGAGTATTTGCCCAGAGCCGAGATTGTACATTGTGAAATCACATGGAGCAGAGTTTAGGCGGAATCATAAACATTTGATGCTGGTGTCCAAGCCTGTACCATAGCACCTAGCCTGTGAGAAAAACTTTTTACAGACATACATACATACAAATATTTCAAGCATGGGCATCAATGCCCTTCTAGCTTGCCAATATACCAAAACACTTGTTCCCATAATAAGTGTCCAGGCGATACTTAAAAATATCTAAACTAGTACTTATTTTAATGTAATTTGGTAGTCTGTTCCATGCATCAGTTACTCTATCAGAGAACCAATTAGTGCACTTATCATTCCTATAGAATCTTAAACATAGGTTGTCTGATGATTCTCTACTACTTTTTGATAACCCCAAACATTCCTAGAGATAGTTGTCTCTAAATACCCTATATATTTGAATAAGATCTCCTCTCAGATGTCTGTAAGAGACACTGTACAAGTTCAAATATTTTAGTATTTCATAATAACTTAAATTTTTTCATCCATGGATGCCCTTGGTATATTTCCGCTGTGCCCTTTCCAGTTTACTCATGTTTGTTTTCTTATAAGGTTTCCATACTCAAGTTTTGGTCTAATGTAACTAACAATGACTTCATGATTTTTGGTTTCCTAGACTTTATAAATCTTTTTATGCAACCTATAGTTCTATAACTATCATTAACCAATTGGTTGATATGATTAGAAAAACACATAGCTGAATCTACCCATATACCCAGGTCCTTGAATGAGTCTACAATTTCAATCACTGTGTGCTGTATTAAATATTCACCTTTCAATGTATGTCTCCCAAATTTCATACGCTTAGTTTTTGATGTATTTATCAGCATATTATTTTCCTGTGCCCAAACAGTGAATTTAGTCAAGTTATTTTGCAGACATGCCTTATCTGTAAAACATGTAATCAGTTTACCCAGTTTCAGGCCATCTGCATATAGACTGTAGAACACCTCAGATGAAAAAGTTAGGTCTGAAAGATACAATCTAAAGAAGTAAGGGCCTAGTACAGAGTCCTGTGGGACACCTTGACTGTAACTAAGAATTTCACTTGTCCAGTCACTGTATAATTGCCATGTCCTATTTGTAAGCCATTCAGCTATCCATCTTACCAAGAGTACATCAATACCTAGTTGTTTATTGATGAGTGTTTTGTGTATGACCCTGTCAAATGCTGAGTTAAATCTATATAAATTACATCACAGCACAATTTTTCATTCATAGCTGGTATTATATTGTTATAGAACATCATGTTACAGGTGGTAATAGATCTGTTTTCAACATATGCATGCTGATATATGGTTTCAAGTCTCAACCTATCCAGTTCTGACAATAACTTATCCAATATTACTTTCTCCATTATTTTTCACAACATGAAAGTAGACTTAAGGGTCTATATGACTCTGGGTTTGTCCTACTCCCCTTTCCCTTAAAGACAGGTTTAATAAGCGCATATCTCCGATCTTGAGGAATCTCCCCATATTTATATGATCTAGTGAATAATAGATATACTGGTACCGTAAGTTCCTGCTAAAGTGTTCTCAGGTCATTTGTTACTAATTCCGTCTCCTCCACTCTTTATCTCAGAGTGAGTTGTCCAGCGTTCCAATTCCTGAGGACATTCCAGTAAATATCCCTATTCCTGAGATGAATCCCGAAGTTCCTGATACGAACTGCTCACCAAAGACTGTCCCTGCTGCTAAATCCAGTTCTGAATATTATGTTACTAGATCAGGTCGTATTTCCAGATCATGTTACAGATACACGGCAACTTGGACATGAACATTGTGTTTGTTTCTAATGTCTGTATATTACTGCATGTCTTGTGCTGTTGTAATTTCATTGAAAACAATCTATTTAAGAGGGATGATGTAGATCAATGTGTGTGTACAACTTTAAGACGCTTTCTAGGGGCTTGCACAAGTGTATAAATACTGAGCACATACAAGCCTAACATTTTTAGTAAGCTGTTGAGACGTAAGCATGTATGTCTGTGTAGTCTGTCAGTTAATCAATTCATTTTTATTTTGTAAAGCTGCTATCCATCCTGATATGTTTCTATGTAAAAAAGCATATAAACAAACTATCCCTCCTGTTCATCACCTATTCTAGAGAGGGATGAGGGACATGAATCATCTGGCTTAAAGTATACTGGGATACCACTTTAGGCATAAAAGAAGGATTTGTTCTCAAAGAAACCCTGTCTCTATTGAAAATGGGTTGGTCCACCATAAGATCTTGCAACTCATATTTCCTTCCTGTAGAGGTCAGAACAAACAGTAAAACTGTTTTTCCATGTTAAGAACTTCAAATCATCCAGATTATTTGGTTCAAATGGAGAAAGTATTAGCATCTCTACATCAAAATTAAGATCCCAAGGAAAGGCCACCTGTTTTTTTGGAGGCCTTTTATGTAGAATCCCTTTCAATAATAGGTTTATAGTTGATTATAAGGCAAATGGCTTAAGGGTCCTTACAAGCCTAGCCAATATAATCTGATTTTACCCAATATATGGCCCCTGGGGGCAAGAGGATGGCACGGATTTGTGCCTGTGCATTGAGTATCTTACAGATTGTCTCTATCCATAAGGAACATAGGCACTGCCCTAGGTGTGAATTTCCCTATCTATTGATCCAAATTGCATTTGATGAATGCCAGGGAAGGGCTCTGCTGAATGTGAATAGGAAGCCTTTTCCAAAGTAGGGGCAATCTGTGAGACACATATCTGTCCTCCAGCATGTTTTGGTTGAGTTGCTGACCAAATTTAGATCTCTAGATCGGGTGACGCTCATCATTTTTGACTTGTGGATGTGTAGCAGCACCATCAAGGCTGAATTTGTGAGTGGCATGTAGGTCTGGCATGGGTCATCCCTTAATAGTCAGTAGGAGGCAGAGTGAAGGGAAAGGGTTTTAGTCTATCCATATCGCTCATGTTGTTTGCACCCTGCATTTTCTTTGTGAGGAAACTCTAGAGTCATTCCAGCTGTTGTAAGTGCCTAGTCAAGTACATGCCAAATAGCACACTGTACTCAGTTATTTGGTCTAAGAAAGGCTGAATACAGTGGGACTATAATTTCCTTGGATCTGGATGCCATACCTTTACTTATAAGTTGTGCCACATAAAAATATTTCCTCACCACTGTGAACACATGGTGGACGCAGTTCAGGCTACTATCTATCTATGCACATAGATCTACCTCTGAGTCTACTCTAAGGGGTATGCTTTTGATGGTATAATTTGCAGGGGTATTCAACTTCCCAAAGGGTATGATAATGCATTTTTTGCAGTTAGCTTTAGGTCATGGTTCTGGCACCAATCATTTATCTGATCTAGATCCTCCTGAAGGATATCTACATCACTGGGGGATTCAGGCATTGGTAAACCTTGTCATCCAGAGGCTTTTCACATTTGCCTTGACTTCAGAGAAGTATATTCCAAACAGGAGTAGTCCCAGTACAGTAGAGAGTAATTATCCGAACTTTGATTATCCAAAACTTCAATTATCCGAACCCAGCCTTCCAAAGTTTTCAGGTAGGAAAAATCATACAATCTGAATATGTAAACATTATACATATTCGCTTGTGCATGTTTTTTGAGCTTGCAGCCTGCTTGTGTGTGAAAAATATTATTTATTGTTCAATGGAATCACTGAATGGTTGAAAAGTGTAGACAAAACAACATTTTAGAAGTTTTTTATCCAGTTCAATTATATGTTTAATTATCCAAACAGTTTGATTATCCGAACTATCCTAGGTCCCAATTAGTTCAGATAATCGATTATCTACTGTACTGAGCCCTGTGGCACACCACTAGTAACTGGTTTCTTGCTGGATCTGGATTTGCCTACTTTAACCACATGTCCTTTCTGTGAGCCAACTGGCTGTTCATCTAGTGACACAGGGATTTATGCCCAGTTTTGTGAGCTTGTCTTATGGCATTACACTGTGGGTGGTCTTATTTAGCCTGACTGAGAGTGGGATGGTCCAGAAGAAAAAAACAATGTAATTGGACAAAAAAGAAGCAAAAAAGTACAGATTCAGTGACGCAGGACCTCAGTATAGTACTTAAAGTATGCATTGCTGACAAAAAAATAAAAAAGTGTTCTGAAAGCTGCATCTTTGACACTCTCACTTTAAGGATATCCAAGTTTGTGGACATTCTAGTATGCTGGCTGCATTTTAAAATGTTGTCTAAAGAAGTCTGTATTACTGAGGACGAAAATGCAGTTGTGTCAAGAGCGTTCATGTGGATATGATCCTTTTTGTTTATTTTTATGTGACTTGGCCAGTTCTACAAATTTCTACAATAAAGAATTTAGTTCTGGTGCTTTGCCTCATCACGAGTGTTCCTTTTGGAGTTTTTGGGTCTTATTTGAACACTCATTTCTTCACTTTTTCGGAGTTTATTTATAATACCTGAGTAAGGAATTGTGTCAAATGCCTTGGCCAGGTTGAGGTAGGTGGTATCTACTGTTTTACCCTCATCCATGGCCTTAGTGACTTTCTCAAAGAAATCCACCAGATTAAGAAGGCATGACCTGCCCCGGATAAAGCCGAATTGGGTCAGGTCCAGTGTTTGGAGATCTTCTATGTCATTATTTATCAAGTCCATGATTATACTTTCATGGCCTTATATATAAGACTGAAAAACTTATGGGTCTGTAATTTCCCAGGTCAGTAGATGGTCCCCTTTTATGCAGAGGGATGACTATTGCTGTCCTCCACTCTATCAGGAAAAAGCCAGTCCAGAGGCTGTGGTTAAACAGAAATCCTAATGGGCCTGATTAGTCCTCATTTAAGCTGTTTAAGAGGCAATCTAATATATCATCAGGGCCCATTAAAGCCATATTTATAGCTTTAGAGAGCGTAGTGGCAACCTTGTTCTTTGGTGATAACTGGCAGTGGAGTGGTGGAGGGTATTTCTTGGGGGAGAACTGGGGGTGATAGGGAGGCGAAATTTGAGATGAATTTGCTATGTCTTATGACGGAATATAGGTGATGCCATCTACAACTAATTCTGTATATTGTTAAGTGTTGCCTTTAAGACTGAGGACATAACTGAAAAATGCCTTACGGTTATCATTAGCTTTGAAGTCTATTTTTACTTCCAAGTCTGCTTTCAGAGACTTGACTAGTTGCCTCATTCACTTGTTTAGGCTAATGTGGGACTTAGTGCCCTGTAGTGCACAGTTCCCGCTTACTTCTTAACAGGATTTTCTTTCTTTTGTTGTACTCCTATTAATACCAGGGATCCACCAGGGTGGCTTATTTTTGCTGCTTGACCTGGGTTTATTTCAGTCTGGTACTGCCGTTTCTATGCAGTTGTTTATATGATCATACAAGGCTTTTGTGTATGCCTCAAAAACATTTTGACATAAGACTGCAATGAAAGAGGAGGATCCGTAGGTAGACAAACTAAAATGGATGATAAATGAACCTTGAAAGAGGAATAAGAAAGGCCATAGGGTATTAACTTACACAAATAGGTAACACCAGAGAACCACTAACCCTGAAAGAGTGCTAGTTATGCTGTTGTCATCAACTAGAAAAACATTTCCATTTGCTAACATATATGATTTTCTAGTAGCTGGCTTTTCTGCTTCCATCAGTGCCTGCTGTACGTCCTCAGTAAACAGGTGTCCAAAAGGAACTAACATGCTACCATCCAGGCAGCCAATTGAAGATGATCGATGGGGTGTATAAAGCATACTTGTTCTTGTGTGAATAGATCCAGTCTGTGAGGAAGCCTGTGTTAATTGCCCTGCGCCATTTCCAAAATAAGGGAGAACCACAGTTGCCTGGGCCAGAAGGGAGTCACCACAATGATCTTAAGGGGATTCCATCTGAATCTTCTAAAATCTGTCACTAAACACTGTCAGCAGCAAAAATCATTTGTAGTCAGCCAATCCTTCAGTAAAAGCTGTTTTTAAACTTCCAATAAAAATAACAATGTAAGTTATTTTTATTGGAAGATTAAAAACAGCTTTTACTGAAGAGTTGGCTGTAAGTTATTTTTAATGGAAGATTAAAAACAGCTTTTACTGAAGAGTTGGCCGACTACAAGTGATTTTTGCTGCTGACAGTGTTTGGTGGTAGATTGTTTGGTATATTTTGGACACTGTGGTTGCTTTTGGTCTTTAACAGTTGAATCTTCAGAAATACCATAGATATTAGTGGAAAGGGTGGAAGAGCATACAGGAACATTCCTGTCCAAGGAAAAGAAAAGGCATCTGCTTTACAGGCCCTCTTGCAATGAGTCCTGGAACAGAATCTTGCCAGTTGATTGTTCACAGAGGAGGCAAAGAAGTTTACCTGAGGAACTCCCCACAGATGAATCAAATCTCCCAATCTAGATTCCATGCATAAGGGTCTGGTCCTCCTCAGCTAATCTGCAACACAATTTTGCTCTGACAGAATGGAGGATGCCTGTAGAGTGAGACTGTGCTGTGAAACTATATCCCAAGCAAACATGGCTAGTCTAGAAAGGGGATACAACCTGTTTCTCCCTTGCTTGCTGATGTACCATATGACTGTAATATTGTCTGCAACCACTGAAGAAGTCCTGTCAACCAAAGATGGTTAAGAGACTTGAATGCTTTGATGAGGGCAAGCATCTCCATGATATTTATGTATTTGCATCTGTCTTTGGTGTCCAATACCCCCTGCACTTTTATCCCTCCTGAAACTGCTTCCCAAGCAAAGTAAAAAGCGTCTATGGTGACTGCTTTGGAGAATGGCGGGAGAAGGGGTGACCTGGATTTAACAATATCTCTTGCCTGTATCAAATTACTTCTCTCCTGACAAACATTAGCACTTGGATTTGAAAAGATAAAGTGTGTTAATGCTGGGACCAAAGTGATGCCAGAGACCACTGTGTATTTCTCATGTGGACTCTTGCCAGGGGTATTATGAGAATCACGGATGCCATAAGATCCAAACACCTTAGATACTCCCTCACAAAGATCAAAGTCTCAGGGGAAAATCTAGAAATATATTTATTTATTTTGACTGACAACAAACTATACCAAGAAGCCACTTAGTAGTGTAATATTTGCAACTCCAAAATGAAACACTACACGATGAAACAAAAAGTGGAAGAATTAGATCACCAGGTATCTCAAACAATTTAAAGCTAACAAAGGTTAAGTGCTTTTGGCCATTTCAGACTGGCCATCTGACTCACACTTTTTGATCACCTCTGTAGCAGACGAGGCAAACACTAAACCTCTATTCAAGGGAGAATTCAAAATCTCATTTTTAACATCATCTGGGAGGTCCTGCGAATGCAGCCATGCAAACCTCCTCAAAACAGTACCACTAGCCATAACCCTGGAAGAAGTATCAACAGTCACACACACACACACACACACACACACACACACACACACACACACACACACACACACACACACACACACACACACACACACACACACACACACACACACACATACACACACACACACACACACACACACACACATACACAACACACACACAACGCACACACATACACACACACACACACACACACACACACACACACACACACACACACACACACACACACACACACACACTGCAAACAATGATTAGTAACCTGTGCAATAGAAGAAACTAAGTTATGTAAAGCAGAAACCAGATATAAAACATTCCTCATACTTTCATAATTTGTCAGAGCAAACTTTAACATATGAGCCTAGCAATTCAAAATTCTAAAAATCAAAGTTGCAGAAATATATACTTTTTTCCATACCTATCAATAATTTTCCATCCTTATCAGAAAGGGTAAGATTGGAATTAACAAAGTGCTTAGCAGCAGTGGGATTGACTAAAGCTATAGCTGCCGGGTCAGGTTTGGGAATAGTGTAAAAATGTAAAAGACTGAGGAACTTTATATATCCTATCTACCTTTTTAGGGGCAGCTGGATGACTATCCGGAAAACTGCAGGCAGTAAGGGAGGATTGGGATCCAGAGGAATGGGTGTAGGTTCTGGAAAATCCTTCTGCAACAACTCTTGGTATTTTCTGAGGGACTGAGACACCTCAGTGTTTTCCCAGCGAGAACATTCTCACATTCTAGCAGTAGTCTCTGAGAAAAAGAAATCCCCACAGAGAGAACCAGAAAATGAGTCCCAGAAATCTCAGGAAAAACATGTATCGCTCCCTACATCTTACTGTTCAGATTCAGCATCTTGAATCTTTTTAGGAAAAGAGAAATTCCTCTTTTCTACCAGAAAACACTTTAAAAGAAGGATCTAGAGCCTGAAATAAACCATGTGCTAGACACAGTAAACTACCACTATTCAAAGAAATTTGAGGAGAATATATATATGCTAGGTCTTCTGTTTCTTTCTGACAGAAACAAATTGGGGCAGCCATGTTACTAACGGTAGCAGGTGCATCCCCAGAGATGGGCACAACATTCTAACACAACAGGGAAGCCTTGCCTGTTCCCCCTCCCAGGAATGACCAGACTAACTCTTTCTTGCTCATTGAGTGGATCCCAACAACGGCAGGACATGGCTAACTCCAGTCCATAGTAGCTGTAGGTGCTACACCAGAGAGATCTGGTGTAAAAGATGAATAGTCTGAGGTACAACAAATAGCCACAGCAAAGTCACCCACCTGAGGCTGAGGCAAGCTGCTAGTCTGCTGTGGTGGCAAAGGCGATTCCATGGTCAAGCAGAAAATAGTATCTCTTTCCCAGGGAAGCAAGCAACAATTGCCAGTTAATGCTAATAGTCCAGAAAAGGTACTTTTTTGACAGAAAAACAACCCAGTAAAAGTAATTTCAAAACACTATGCCAGTCCCACAAAAGAAAAATAAACACAACTTTTTCCCACAGAAAAAAAAATGTTTTCAGTTACTTTACACTACCATTAAACTGACAGGATAAAACAAGTGTTCCAATTTAAAAGTATGTTACAGTCTTAAGATAGTCTGCTGAAACAAAAGCACTCTGGTTTTAAAATAACTTTCCTGAATACAAAACTAACAAGGCATCAACAGAATTTAGAGAAGGGAACTTTTTTCCCAAAGGGAACTTATCTGCCCACCAAAGCAAAGCACAAGCCGATCGTCAATCCTCAAAAGCCTCAGAGGAGCATACTCTTGGGCTGCAGTAAAGCTCTGAATGGCTTTGCACCCAAACTTGTCTTTAGTTAGCTCAACTCAACCTGCTTGACAGTTTGGGCACATGGAAGGTGCCCTGAAGCTTTGGAAGCTGGCAGACTATTATATCCCTGGCACTGAAGCAGTAATCAATATGATTACTATCTTGATTAGTAACAGTGAGAATGTACCAGGGGGACCTAGAATGATAGCTTTTTAAAGAAATTTATGAAAATATTTGGTAGAGAAGATTTTAATTCAGTAGTATGAAATCATATACAGTTTACATATTATTTCCCAAGGTACAATAACTGGGCTAGACCTGGATAGAAATTATATTTCGCAGGAACTTGTGCATCTGATTGAAACCTTTGCCACCCATTCAATAACTGTTTCAGTTCATGGACTGATAAAAACTTAGAAAAAATGCAGGATAATGACGTAAAAATGAGACACTTACACTTTCCCACCTACCTGTTAAAAAGAAAGGAATTTAAGAAATGGATAGTGAAAATTATTCAAGAATTATTATAGAAGACTGATTTTTTTTTTCAGAAGTGATAGCCAGTGAGTGGAATAAAATGAAAATGAAGTTTAAAAATAGAGTATAAATAAAACAGAAATATATACGGTTGGGAAGGAATAGGAATTATTTTGAGAGGCTATCAAAGGTTAAAGTACTTCAGAACAGGGGGGATCTCACAGAACAAGTAGAGGCAGAGCTGTGCCAAAGAAAAATAAGAGAGTATTTGGATAATATGCATGAGTTTAGAAATATTGCTGTTAAGCAACTAGTTTTAGATAACAACTCCAGGGCACAAAAACTTTTAGCACAATAACATTGGCAAGAGAAAGTAGAAAGAGTCATAGTCAAACTTAACAAAACATATAACAAGAAAAATAACCAGACATCCTGTAAATGTATTAGAGATATTTCAGAACTTTTATGAAAATTTGTATAAGGCAAAGAAATGAGGACACCAAGAAAGAACACAAATGTAAATATTTATGGAAGGTTTAATTAAGCCAAGATTAATGATACATTAGGTTCAATAACTAACCATTGTATATTTACTACTGCTTGTATGATATATCTTTTTGATTGTATAATTGCCACTGTACATATTGTTTGATGTGGAGCTTTTCTCCCCAGGCCTCCGCTGTAAATGGACCTCGTTCCAGTCGGACTTTCCCGGTAAAGAAATAGGTTCATAGGTTCATACTAGGCTATCTGCCCTAGGACATTTATAAGCCTAGCCAGAGTGGGTTTGGCTTTCACCACCCATTTTAAATGAATTTTGCTATGCCCTTTTTTGAGGTTAGTATACTGTGCCTCTGTCTAACAGTGACACAAAAGTGATACCCGGTTGGTAAACGTACGATCTCCCATCCATTCATCAAGATTCCTCTTGAAGAGAGTCAATGAGGGACTCTGTCTAACCTGGACTGGAATTTTATTCCAGAGTGAAGGGAGCCTCTGGATTATGAATCTGTCCCTCCAGCATGTCCTATTTATTTCAGTGCTGAGGTTCATGTCTCACGAGCGAGTAGCTCGATGGGATTTGGATTTTCTGAGGTGTGGCATGTCCATTAATTCTGGGTTGGACATGGCTTTATACGTCAGGCACAGATCGCCTCTGAGCAGGCGGTATGCCATTGAGTAGAGCTGGAGTTTCTTTAACTGGGCAGCATATGGCATCTGTTTGAGCACTTTGATCCTCTTGGTGAGGTACTTTTGGGGTCTTTCCAGTTGCTGCAGGTGTCTGGTAAGGTACATCCCAAAAGAGGCATTGTACTCAATTATGGGCCTGATGAGGGATGAGTAAAGAGGCACAATGACCTCCCCTGATCTAGATGTGAATCTCTTCATGATTAGGTGGGCTATATAAAATGTTTTTCTAACCACTTTGGCCACGTGGTTTTCAAATGAGAGATTGCTATCAACTTGGGTCCCCAGGTCCCTAATTACTTCTTCCAGATTAATGGATTACCACCTATGTGGTAATTTGTGGGCACTTTGTTTTTGCCAAAGGGATGACTATACACTTTTTGGCGTTTAGCTTGAGGCCATGGCTCTGGCACCAGTTGTCTGTTTCTATGAGGCCCTTTTGTAGGATGCTTGTGTCGGCTGGAGAGTCGATTATGGCACCTAGTTTGCAGTCATCTGTGAACTTGGTCAGCCACAGTCCTTCTGTGTTGGCCTGTACCTCCGAGAAATATATACCGAACAAGAGAGGTCCCAGGACTGAGCCTTGTGGGATGCCACTTGTAACTGGTTTGGAGTCTGACATGGCTCCAGCAATTCCAACCATGTGGGTTCTGTCCTTAAGCCAGTTTGCAACCCATCTAGTGACATAGGGGTTTATATTTAAGCTGGTGAGCTTATCTATAATGCTTGAGTGGGGTATTGTATCGAAGGCTTTTGCGAGGTCCAGGTAGGCTGTGTGGACCACCTTCCTCTCGTCAATGGCCTTGGTGACTGTTTCAAAGAAATCGACCAGGTTTAAGAGGCAGGATCTGCCCTTAACAAAGCCGAACTGGGTAGGATCCAGTGTCTGTAGGTCCCCAATATCTTTATTTATGAGGTCCATGATGATCCTTTCCATAGCTTTGCAGACCAAGCTAGTCAGGCTTATAGGGCGATAGTTTCCAGGATCCGTTGAGGCACCACCTTTGTGGAGAGGGACCACTTTTGCTGTACGCCACTCTTTGGGTACATATCCATTAGTAAGGCTGAGATTGAACAGTAGTTTTATGTTTGGGTTTAGCTCTTCTTGGAGTTCATGTAGGATGCAGCCCGGGACACCGTCTGGTCCCATTGATACTGTGTTTTTTGCTTTGGAGAGGGCGGCTCTTACCTAAGCATCTGAGATGTCAGGGGGGCAGCACTCTGCTGGGATAGATATTTGCCCTTTTGGTGGGGAGGGAGGGAGAAGTTTGCGCTGAACCTGTCAGCTAGGATTTTGGCAATGTCTGTGGGTTCAGTGTATTTTTTGTCATTTTGGACTAATTCTGAGCATATCTGGGAATTCCCACCCAGGTTCCTAACATAACTAAAGAAAGCCTTGTGATCATCCTTAGTGTCCTGTGCAATTTTTCTCTCAAAGCTGGCCTTAGACGATTTTATGAGTGCCCGTAGTTTTTTGCTAATACTGATCAGAGATGCCTTCCCTTTTTGGGATTTTGCTCTATCATGTAGTAGCTTCTTCTTTCTATTGTATAGTTTGTTTATGGCTGGGGTCCACCAGACAGGACGCCTGCCTTTGGAGGACTGGGTCTTGGTTTTGTTTGGGATTGCATGATCCATGCATTCCTGAAGGTGTTCATAGAATGCGTTTATAAAGGATTCTGCGGTCTATTTTCCACAGGCCCGGGGGCTTTGAAGGATTCCACCTCGGTTTTGAGGAGTGTGAAATTTGCTTTAGAGAAGATTTTCACTGTGGTTTTCTGGTCCGGGGGTGGGGTCGGAATGTGAATATCCAGTGAGATTAGTTTATGGTCTGATCTTACCAGTGAGTGATACACTTCTGGTCTGGAGCATAGAGCCCCCATGTTGGTGATGATCAGGTCCAGTATGTTTTCCCCTCTTGTGGGAGTGGTAACAAGTTGTTCCATAGCATTTGAGTTTATAAATTCTAGGAACCTTTGGGCTAGGGTGTTGGAGCTAGAGTAATGCTCCCAGTCTATGTTTGGATAGTTGAAGTCGCCCAATATAATGGTGTTTGGAGAGACCTTCATATTTTCCAGTGTTCTCAGGAAGGCTGAGTGGGGTTCCTGGGTTTGGGAGGGTGGTGTGTAGCAGGCTATAAACTGGAAGGCAGTTTTACCCACTGTTAGTTGCACATGGATAGTCTCTGATGCTCCGTGCTGTGCCACCAACCTGGAGGTGTGGGTATCTTTGACGAATATTGATACTCCCCCTCCCTTTGTGGTTCAGTCCAAGTTCTGGGGTAGAAAAGCATGTTATGAGGTGTAACCTGGTAGTGCTGGGGTGCTCTTCGGAGCCTTGAACCAGGTTTCTGTTACTGCACAGATATCAATGTTCTCCATGCTAAGGAGAGTTTTGAGTGCGTGCATCTTGAGGTTTAGACTTCTGGCATTGAGTAGCATTACTCTTAGTTTCTTATCCCTTGTGATACCTATGGAGGTGGGTTTGTCTTTTGAGCCTTGCCTAAAAAAGGCACTATGGGGGTGGCAAGAGCCTTTGCCAATATCTGAAAGCCCAGGGGTGACAGGTGCAAGCCGTCCCTAGCGAAGCATTGTGGCTTGTCGAGCATGTCATCCCAGGCTGACAGGCATTGGATCCCCTTTGAATGACACCAATACTTAAGCCAATTGTTGAAATTGATCATCTTGTCTTCATATTGTGGCATCATTCTTGGTGAGGGTAAGATGCTACTCAAGGTCAGGGTCATACCGGCCTGGGCTATATGCTCCTCTATGTCTCTTTTCATGTAGTCCAGGGAGGTACATCTCAGGTCATTCACACCAGCATGGACAATGACTGAGTCATATTTGTACTTGCCTTGGAGTGACCTGAGTGCTTGTGTTATGTGACGGATCCTAGCGCCTGAAAGGCAGCTCACTGTGACCTTCTCCTTGTTCAGCCTGGTGAGCAGGACGTCAGTGTGCCTGACAATAGAGTCACCTATTACAAGTGTATCAGGTGTGTTGTTTAGCCTTAAGGGCTGTGACTGTTCGGCACACCGGCTTTGTGAGCTATGTGTTGCACGCATTTTGTTTTGGGGTAGCGGTTGCTTGGGTGTCTGCTTTGGAGGTCTCTGCTGCTTAGGCAGATTTATATTTAGAGCCTCTGAGTATGTTTTTGTGTGTTTATGTGTTTGGTTTGCTGTCGTGGTAGGTCTACGTGAGACTGCAATTGTAGTGAGTGTGGTTTCCTTCTCCTTCTGACTGGTTACGCCAGTACTGAGTTGAGAGAGCTTAGCCTCCAGTTTGGCTATATGGTTGCATCTCTCACATGTGTTGGAATTTGTTGGGAGGAGGAGAGGGTTGTCTGTGTACATGAGGCAGTTGTAACATTGTCTCAGGATTCCCAGATTCACCAGCTGGACCAGAGAGGAGATTGACAACTGACCTTTGGACATGCTAGTATAGTATTGGGAATTCCTTTATAATTGAAAAAAAGGGCCAATGGGGAACAAGGTACTCAAGGGGAGTTTGTGAGGGTGTAGTGCTTTTAATTTTTTAGTGCTGACTTATATAATTGCTTTAGTGAGCAAGTGCCAGGCTTTAGAGTAGGAATAGGGTGTTTATTATGAGAACCAGATCAGTTCTAAGGGAAAACGTGAAGAGCAGACTTTGTGGAGCCGGGAATGGTTTAAACCCAATTAAGCGGAGCTACCCGATGCTGCGCAATGCGCAAAATCGCGCAAAGCCACGCCAAAGCGGGTTTTATACAGGGGGACTTGAAAGAGCTAGAAATCGGCCCAAACCGGCCAACAGACTACCAGATTCTTGTGCTGGGAACACTCCTCCAGGGATAGATAGGCTGCTCTAAGCTCCCCACTGCCACTGGTGAACAAAGAAGCCTCCCTTTATCCAAGAAAGGAAATGGGCAACACAGGAACTTTCTAAAAGTCCAGAATACAGCAAAGCCTGTATTTGGACTACTCTAGGTCAGGAAAGATGGGAAACAAGGATAATTTTTTTGTTTTTTTTTCTTTTTTGCAACAAACAGCTGGAAAATGTAATAAATATGTAACACAGGCTAGAGCACTTGAGTGTGTAGCCTCAACAGGTATATGCAACAAACAGGACAAACTTTAAAAGTGCAGGTGCAAAAACAACTTTAAACAGTTTAAAACAGTTCAAGAAGCAGAAATACTTGCAATTTTGCTAGATCGGACAGTCGCCCAGGTAGTAGCAGGAAAAAAACACGTTTATCAGGTTAACAGTCGCTCATTTAGCCTCTCTGCTGCTAGCACCACTCTGCAGGACCACGAGGAGCTTGGCTGAGTAGTAACAAGTGCCAAAACTGTGCCAAAGTGGGTTTTATACAGGGGGACTTGAAAGAGCTAGAAATTGGCCCAAAACGGCCAATAGACCACCAGATTCTTGTGCTGGGAACACTCCTCCAGGAATAGATAGGCTGCTCTGAGCTCCCCACTGCCACTGGTGAACAATAAAGCCTCTCTTTATCAAGAAAGGAAATGAGCAACACAGGAACGTTCCAAAAGTCCAGAATACAGCAAAGCCTGTATTTGGACTACTCTAGGTCAGGAAAGATGGGAAACAAGGATATTTTTTTGTTTTTTTTCTTTTTTGCAACAAACAGCAGGAAAATGCAATAAATATGTAACACAGGCTAGTGCACTTGAGTGTGTAGCCTCAACAGGTATATGCAAAAACAGGACAAACTTTAAAAGTGCAGGTGCAAAAACAACTTTAAACTGTTAAAAACGGTTCAAGAAGCAGAAATACTTGCAGTTTAGCTAGATTGGACAGTCGCCCAGGTAGTAGCAGGAAAAAAAACACTTTTATCAAGTTAGCAGTCACTCTTTTAGCCTCTCTGCTGCTAGCACCACTCTGCAGGACCATGAGGAACTTGGCTGAGTAGTAACAAGCACAAAAACCACGCCAAAGCGGGTTTTATACAGGGGGACTTGAAACAGCTAGAAATTGACCCAAAACGGCCGATAGACTACCAGATTCTTGTGCTGGGAACACTCCTCCAGGAATAGATAGGCTGCTCTAAGCTCCCCACTGCCACTCGTGAACAAAGAAGCCTCCCTTTATCCAGGAAAGGAAATGGGCAACACAGGAACTTTCCAAAAGTCCAGAATACAGCAAAGCCTGTATTTGGACTACTCTATGTCAGGAAAGATGGGAAACAAGGATAATTTTTTGTTAAATAAATAAATAAAAAGTTAAGACAGGAGAAGATGAGGTAGAAATGGTGACATATAACCAATCTGAAGGAAAGTCTCCAGGAACAGATGGTACTTGTGTGGAAGTTTGGAATTTAGAAGAGAAGGAACATAAAAAAAGGTCTGGAAGATTTTGATTAATAGTATTTTATAAGGAGGGAAGCAACGACATCTTGGAGGAAAGCTCTGGTGGCTTTATTGCCCAAAGATGGTAAAGGATTTTTAGACCCAGCTTCATATAGACTGTAAAAGGAAAAAAACTTCAAAGACCAATGCACGTTAGGTTCAAGCAAGGCACCCTTTATTACTTGCATCAAGGAGACAAGACATGTAGGTACAAGATTTGTCTGGCTCTTCAATGATCAGTATGTTATTCTTATACAGTTCTCTTCATGTCACACAGAAAATGTTACTATTCTATTGCTGACGTAGTTGGACATAACTTTCTTATGTTTCACAGAAAATGTTACCAGACTTATTGCTGACATGGTTGGATTATTTGCTGTCTTGCAAAAACATTTTGAGAAAAACAACCTGGCCTTGGGCTTATTTTAGCCCACCTTAACTTTTCAATTCTTCAATTGTACAGTTCTAATACATGTGTTACATTTTGTCTAGATTCAAGGTACATTTCTAGCTTTAGTACAAGTAATGCTGACTATGGTTTATACTTTCAAGCATCTATTGTTTTCTTTATCAAAGCTTCTAGCAGCTGCATATTTTCTCATGGTATAAGCAGAAATGAAATATCTGTTTGTTAAGTTTCATGACATTAGCAGAAATGAAATGTCTCTTGTTATTTTCATGACATTAGCAGAAATTAAATGTCTCTTGTTAAGTTTCTAATAGCTGTGCAGATTCATGCAGTGTGAGCAGAATAAATGTATTAACCCTTTTAAACCTTGAATGCACTAAGCATGCATATTACTATTATATATTTTTCTAACATTTCCCCCCTTTTAATACTTTTATTCTACTTTCAAGATAAGCATAAACAGTTTTTATTCCCCTAACCTCTTCCTGCTCAGGATTTGCAGTTAAGAGAGTCATTCAGTTTAAGCTCATGAAAGCATTTTCAGTTTTTTAGCAATTCTTCAAGTTCAGCATCTTGGTATAAGGTTTCTGAAACTGAAATGTCTATAAAATTTTAATCAGTCTTTTTATGCAGGGGATGCAGCAGCACACACATACCATCAGTAGGATTATTCCTACACAGATGGCAATCAGAATGTTCATCAGGATGTTGCCCAACCCCCAAACAATTTCTGGAAAAAGTCCATCAATGGATTTGGTCCTGGTTTGATCATGGCTGACACCTGCTGAATCACCTCAAGATGGTTGTCTATCTCATGTTTGTGGTCAGGAATATATGAACAGCACTCCTCCTGGATTAAAGTGCACATACCTCCTCTCGCCACTAGGGTGAAGTCAAGAGCCATGCGATTTTGAAGCATCACTGTTCTCATGGCAGTCAGTTCATCAGTCACCAATTCTAGGGCAGAAAAGGTTGCATTGCTCATTATTTCAAGAAGCTTAGACAATTTTCTCAGTTTCCAGATTGATTTCGATGCTCCATATGCTGGCAGTACACCTGCCCACGATATAACAGTATCACTCAAGTCCATGTGTGACAGTCCATTGCCCACAGCATGATGGTTTTTCCAGTGCGCATCAATTTGCCCCACTGGATTGACAGGCTTCTTGATTTCTCGAACATTCTGAATTCTCCCTTGAGGTAAAACTGCTGTGTGTCGTATGGCCAGAACCAGGTACCCCAAAAAACAACTGCCGGACCAATTCTCAGGTAGCCATTTATATGCTTTTCTACCACATATAAAGTAACAAGCTTCTACTTTGGTAGTAACTTTACTATGCCCTGACTCTGCATGAAACATTTTTTTGTCAATTATGGACAGTTGCTTATAGAGGTCAGCATTATGTTTTACTTCACCAATTGTCCTATGCATCAGTTCAACAAATGAATCATAGGTTGTGTTGCAATAGGATTTGATGTTATCAGGTTTAGTGTAGCATCTATAAGGAACAGCCACATTGCAATTGCTCCAACCCACCTTGACTGTATCATTCTTATAAAAGCACACAGTTCCCTTCTGTCGAACAGACAAGTGCAATGCTACTTTATCTTGTGATGTGACATCTGATGTATCATGAATTAGGTTTTCCCGGGTCTTGTTGGCTCCTAGGGGAACTGAAATTAACAGTAACCCCCCATATGCTGTTGGTAAAGCTGTGCAAATCCAGCAATTTGAAACATTGAAGGTTTCAGCATACACATATTTGATTGCCTGGCAAGTGTTTAAGTTTGGGTGCCACTCTGCACACTTGTTCAGTTCAATTTGTGTGGCTGAGAAAAGGAATGGCCACAACAAAAAGATTATTGTCACTAGTACAGTCAACAGGATGGTTATGCAATATTTTTGTTGACATGGTTGTTCTGCATTTCTGTTTTCTCCGGCTCTTCCAAGTAGGTGTATTTGGATCTTACTGGATTCTGTCATTTTTACTTTGGACACATGATCTTACTCTCTGCCGTAATAGGGCCTTCAGCACCGATGGTTTCTTCACTGGGGTTGAGACGGATCAGTCCTATTGATCTGCCCCCCCTTTGTAGCCAGACTTTGTGCTGAGGGCCCCGATGGAGAGGTAAGATTTTTGTCCAACTCAAAGGTCTTAACCAGCTTGCAGTGCATCAGGCGTATCCACAAAGCTTGTTCTGCTATCTTGACTGCAGTGGCTGTTGAAAGAAGCACCTGGTAGGGACCTTCCCACCTTGGTGAAGCCCAATTTTTTCGCTTGATAATTTTGATCCACACCCAATCTCCTGGCGCCACTGCCACTTCTGATGTTTCGGTTTGTTTTCTATCTGAAACAGAATTTGACTGCAACAGATGTTTAGAACTCAACAACATTTTCATATATTCAGCTAGTGTAAAATCAGCTTCCTGGTCTGATGATATGAGAAGTTTCCACTAGGGTGTATAATAAGCCCTTCCAAATAGTTTTTCAAAAGGAGTCAATCCTTTTGCTGTAGGGACAGTTCTCATGCTCAACAGTGCCAGGGGTAAACAATACAACCAAGTTTTTCCTGTCTCAGCTATTAATTTTCTCAACTTGTTTTTTAGTATACCATTATGCCTTTCAACTAGCCCTGCAGATTGTGGATGGTATGCACAATGATTTTTTTAAAGAAATACCAAAATGCTTACTTAACTGCTGTATGGTTTGATTTACAAAGTGTGTACCATCGTCACTGTAGATCCTTTCCAGAATACCAAACCTAGGAATGATTTCCTTGACAAGTACTTTTGCCACCGTAGCTGCATCTGGATTTTTGGTTGGAAAGGCTTCCACCCATCTGGAAAACATATCTACAATGACAAGACAATACTTATTTTCACATTTGTTCAATTCTATGAAATCCATACAGATAGTGTGAAACAGATATGGTGGTGTAGGGAAACTCCCTTGCTTGGGCTTTAATGCCCCTTGTGCATGATGTTTGTTACAAATCTGACACATCAAACAACATTTTTTAGAGTAGTTTATAAATCCGTACGTTGTGAACACCTGGTTCACCAGCTGTACCATCCCCCCTGTTGAGACATGGCACTGCCCATGGCTCAACAATGCTGCATAGTGAAACAAATTAGAGGGTAATATCGGTTTTCTCTCTCTAGAGATGTACAGCCCCTTTTCGAGGATTGCTCCTCGTTTTATCCATCGCTGTTTTTCAGCTTGCGTAGTGAGTGTCTGCATTGTTTTTAACATATCTAGATCTAAACTTTCAGCGGGTTGTAATTCCTCATTTAAAATAAATACTTCTGTGGCTGCTTGTTTTGCAGCTGTATCAGCTCTCGCATTACCTTTTGAAATTCTATCTTGTTGCTTGGTGTGAGCTGTGCATTTACAAATGGCTACTTTCTGAGGTAACTGAATAGATTCTAAAAGATCTAAAATAAACTGCGCATGATTTATAGGTTTGCCAGTAGATGTTATCATTCCCCGGTTTTTCCACTGTTGCGCAAAAACATGTACAGTAGAAAAAGCGTACTGGCTATCAGTAAAAATGTTTACACATTTACCCTTTGCTAAGGTACATGCCCGTGTCAGGGAAATCAATTCTGCTGCCTGTGCAGATAAGCTGTGTGGTAAAGGTTTTGCTTCTATAATCCCAGTATCAGAGACTACTGCATATCCTACTAGGTTCTGTCCTGCAGGACCCCTTTTGCACGAGCCACCCACATAGTATGTAACCTCGGCATCATCCAAGGGGACATCCATGAGATCCTTTCTAGGTAGTGTCTTTTGCTCAATTACCTGCAGGCAGCAGTGCAGAGTGCTGTCTGCAGGGGTCGGGAGCAGAGTAGAAGGGTTTAAAGTCATGCATCGTTCAATCGTCATATGAGGTTGGCTCAATAATATAGTCATACAGGAAAGATACCTAGCAGGGGAAAGATATGCCACCTTTTCTTGTAGTAAAATAATCGTGACTGCATGAGGTCTCTCAAAGTGAGAGGGTGGAACAAGACTACTGAGGCTAAAGCTTGTACTGCCATTGCAGCTGCAACTACTGCTTGTACACAGTGGGGTAAGGGCCGTGCCACTGGGTCTAGTTGTGATGAGTAGTAAGCAATGGGGCATTGCTTATCCCCATGCTGTTGTGTTAACACTGATGTCATGTAACCCTGCTTGCAATCTACAGTTTGGAAAAAACGTTTATGGTAGTTTGGCAATCCCAGAACTAATGAGGACGCTATTAACTGCTTTAGTTTACAGAAGGCAGATTCTGCCTCTGGTGTCCATTGTAACAAATCCTGCGCTGCCATAGGCTTCTTATATATAAGGTCAGTCAGAGGTGCAGATTCCAAGGCATAGTTTGGAATCCAACTCCGCAAAATTAGTTGTACCCAGGAAGGACATAATTTCCTTCTTGGTAGTGGGTTTTGGTGCTTGCAAAATTGCTATTTTTCTGTCCTCATCTAACGTTCTACCTTCCTTGGATATTACATATCCTAGGTATTTGACCTGTTTTTCGAAAGCTGCAGTTTATTTTTATTTACCTTATGTCCCTCAGTGGCTAAAAATCGTAGAAGTGCTATGGTATCTTCTCTACAATCCTGCTGGGTGGGGGCCGCCAGCAAGATGTCATCAACATAAAGTAAAATCTGCCTGCCTCTTGGTGGGGTGAATCCCGCCAAGTTGCTTGCCATTTCTTGTGAGAATATCATTGGACTTTCACAATATCCCTGTGGTAGTCGCGTATATGTATACCTTTTCCCCTGAAATGTAAATGCAAACCAATACTGGCTGTCAGGGTGTATCGGTATCGAAAAGAACGCATTGCTGATGTCTACCACAGAAAAATATTTTTGCTGAGGTTTTAAATCATTCAACAGGGTGTGTGGGTCTGGCACCGTGGGTGCCCTTGGTATTACTGCATCATTTACTGCTTGTAAATCCTGGACCATACGCCATTCTCCATTGGTCTTTTTAATTGGAAATAAGGGTGTGTTACACGGTGAATCGGGAGATTCTACTAGTATCCCTCCTTTAAGTAAGGCTGCTATAATAGGCTTTATCCCTGCCTCTGCATCTTTTCTTAAGGGATACTGTCTTTTTTGTGGTCTGAATGCTGACTTTGGCGTGATAGTAACTCGTCCCGCTGTACGAATGAGTCCTACATCTGATTTCCCTGTTGACCAGAGTCTCTGGTATGTCTCGTAAGGCATTCTCTTCCTCCTTTAATAGGAGTGTCAACCAGCTGTCCTTGCTAGACTGCAAGTGCACAGCTGGGTTGGTCTGAGTTATCCAGTTCAACTTTTGTACTTGTATTCCTTGTTCTGACAGTTCTAGTTCTGTCTGTTTCTCCCATCTCGTGACTTTTTCTCCTAGGTCTGCCCATTCTATATTTCTGTTTTTGGTTAAGCTAACATGTGGTAATCGATTAGATTTATAAAGTGCGAAGAACTCCTGGGGCAATGAACAACTGGCTACACTGTTCCCTTCTGTATCCCAGTACAGGTTACGAAATATCAATCTGTTTGCATGATTCTTAAATAACTCTTGCTCATATTCCTTATCAGGTCCTGGTGTGTTGCAATAATATAGGGTATAGTGCAACAGGTGTTGCTTATCAATGTCAAGGGAGGGGAATTTGCTGATGGCTAGGTTCATTAACTCTTTGGTCACAGTCCCTGGACCAGTCATAACCAGGTCCTGGCTGTACCAATAAAACATTTCACCCTCTGATTGCACTATAAAGGTGTTAATCTGTCGCTGTGCTTCCATACCCTGCATGGTTGGGACTACTGCTATACCAAATAGCTGCATGAGGTCTCTGCCCAAGAGGTTTACTGGGCATTTTGCAGAAACTACAATTTTGCTTCTTTGTGTCAATCCTGAAACTGGATCAGTTATTGCAATGTTACAGGAGAGAGGCTCCCGATACAGCTGTCCATTAGCTGCTTTGATCAGTATGTAATCAAGTGACTCTGTGTTTTCTGGCAGTTTGGAGGGGTGTATCACGGTTTGTGATGCCCCTGAGTCACACAAAAATTTGACCTCCATCCCTTCTACCAAGAGTGTAACTTCTGGTTTCGTGTCTGCTAAATAGAGCTCCAAGCTCAATAAAGCTAGGTCAAATATTTCATTTTCTTCATTGTCACTAACTTCCTGCACTTCCTCTACTCCCTCTATCACATTCTCATTTGTCCTTTCTTTGTTAGCCCCTTCTAGTGATTCTTGACTACCATATAGTCAGTCCTCGCCCTCCTTGTCTTCCGTTGTTGCCTTCTTGTTTTTCTTGCAATCCCTTGCCAAATGTCCCTTTTTACCGCACTTAAAACATTCTCCCCTTTTTTTCTGCCCTCCAAAGTCCTCTGATCGCTGATCAGATTGTTTGTTTCCCTGTACGTTTTTATTGCCCTTTTTCCCAGACTGTACTACATAAACTTCTGCTCCATCTTCCACAGAAAATACTTGAGCTTTCTTTTTCTTTTTGCTATTAAAATGCCTTTAGGCATGCCTAGCATATTCAAGTAATGATTGTAACCTGCTTGTACGATGGTCTACCATGTGTTTTGTAATAAAACTGCTTATAGGCGTGCTACTGCCTTTTAAAAATGCATTCTTTAACTGCTGTTCATATGAGGAATCTTGTGTTTGATCTTCAGGAACCTGCATTCCACAGTGCTTGTTAAAACATTCTAACAATCTGGCATAATACCAATCAATTGTTTCACCTTCTTGTTGGATGCATTGATTAATGCAAGTCCAGTCTGCCCTAGGTTTCCATTTTTCAGAGATGTGGTCTGTAAGACCTTTCACTCTGGTGTCTAATTCTGCGCTGCTATGTGGGAGGGGTCTTTGTGCAGCATCACAGGGATTCCAATTCCCACTAATCATGTACCAACCTGGCCCTACAATTTGTCTAACTACTTTTTCTATTTCTTCTCCGTTTAGATTATAACTCAACCTCATTCCTTGTAAATCTTCTGAGAATTTTCTGAAATTAACCTTTGGATGGAGAATTCCGTCAGTGGCTTTCCAGATATCTTCCGGAATCCAAGGTCTATACACTAAGATAGTTGGGTCCTGATTGTCTTGACCCGCCTGAGGATTGGGTACTTCTATAAGTGGGCATATTTCTTCTTCTTCACCTATAGATCGTGAATTCTTAACTATTCGCCATAGCTCGATACCTTCTTCTGAATTACCTGCCTTTGTTCGGGACCTGGTCCCGATGGGATCTCTAATTTTAGTCAGTTTTAATTTCACAATATCTGTATCTTCAGTGACCGCAGGATATATTGGGGATGGACTAATCTGTTCACTTGCTTCATATTCTGGTAAGGGAGGCGGAGGTGCTGAGGCTATTACTAAGTTATTACCCTCCCTATCTAAAAACATTGCTTTTGAATCTTTGTTTTTTTGTTCCCTACTGTTTACTTCCTCTAGCCAACTGTGTGCCTGAGGAATTCCTAATCGACGTTGGTTTTTTACCCGACCTTTTGAATCATTTTTAAGCTGTTTGATAAGCGAAGATTTTTATAATTTTCCATCAAATTCGTATTTATTAACCCATTTTGAATAATATCTAATATTGTCGGTGTGCTGCGACTGCATATATTTTGCATCTTCTGTTAACGGCGGGTTTTGGGGTCTTTTTGTGCAATTATTACCCATTTTGTTTTACCCTTTGATTGTTACGTAACTTCTCTTAATTTTTAACGTGGTACCACGGATTTTGTTATAGTCTCTTCAGAATGATTGTCTGCTTATTCTGTTTCTCCTGATCTATGACAAGACAGTAATCTTTTTTGTCCCTGACTTGCAAAAATACAATCTGACAAAAACAATACGCATCTAGTCCCTGATCTAAAACAGAAAACAGAAAAAAGTAGATTCACCTTACCTGAGCCTACGTGATTGATCACCGATTCGCGGAGACCCGTCCTTCAGTCACAGATCAGAAAGTGGCTGGCCTCTTTTGAATGACAATTCAGTCGGAGGACTTTCCATATAAGAAGAACCGATTTGGTTTCTTCCCCGTACGGTTTCAACCACCTGGCCATCTGATCCGAGGTGAAGAGAGGGTTCCGGCTCGAGGGACCAATCTGTAAAAGGAAAAAACTTCAAAGACCAATGCACATTAGGTTCAAGCAAGGCACCCTTTATTACTTGCAGCAAGGAGACAAAGCATGTAGGTACAAGATTCATCTGGCTCTTCGATGATCAGTATGTTATTCTTATACAGTTTGCTTCATGTCACACAGAAAATGTTACTATTCTATTGCTGACGTAGTTGGACACAACTTTCTGTATGTTTCACAGAAAATGTTACCAGACTTATTGCTGACATGGTTGGATTATTTGCTGTCTTGCAAAAACATTTTGAGAAAAGCAACCTGGCCTTGGGCTTATTTTAGCCCACCTTAACTTTTCAATTCTTCATTTGCACTTAAAGTTACATTTTAGTCGAATTTGATCAAAAGTTTGTTTGTTTAATTTAACTGTGGAGGCTGCCCACTAATGTGCTAGCCTGTGTAACTAATTTATCACTGTTTCTGCATTTTCTGTGTGTTTCTACCAAAAAAAAAAAACAAAAAAATAATCCTTGCTTTCCCGCCTCTCCTCGACTAGTTTAGACCAGTTTACAGGCATTGCTGTATTCTGGGCTGTGGTGTAGTTCCTGTGTTGTCCATTACCTTACTTGGATAGAAGGAAGTTTCTTTGCTCACCAGTGGGAGTGGGGAGCCTTGAGCAGCCCACCTGTCCCTGTAGGAAGTGACCTCAGCACAAGAAGCTGTAGTAATTGGTTGTTTTGGACCATTTCTAGCTCTTTTGTAGTTCACTGTTTAAAATCCACCTCTGGGCGTTTTTTTCTGGCTATACTGCTCAGACAAGCTCCTCGTGGTTCTGCAGAGTGGTCCTGGCAGCAGGGAACTCAGAAAAGTAACTACTTTCTGAATTTAAGTATCTTTGCTTTTTTTCACTTGGAATAGCTTCTGTAGCTTACCCTGAACTAGCTTGAACTGTTTTTTAACTGTTTGCTGCATTATTTTAAAATCTGCACTTAAAGTTACATTTTAGTCGAATTTGATCGAAAGTTTGTTTGTTTGTTTGTTTAATTTAACTGTGGAGGCTGCCCACTAAAGTGTGCTAGCCTGTGTAACTAATTTATCACTGTTTCTGCATTTTCTGTGTGTTTCTACCAAAAAAACAAAAAAACAAAAAATAATCCTTGTTTTCCCGCCTCTCCTCGACTAGTTTAGGCCAGTTTACAGGCATTGCTGTATTCTGGGCTGTGGTGTAGTTCCTGTGTTGTCCATTACCTTACTTGGATAGAAGGAAGTTTCTTTGCTCACCAGTGGGAGTGGGGAGCCTTGAGCAGCCTACCTGTCCCTGTAGGAAGTGACCTCAGCACAAGAAGCTGTAGTAATTGGTTGTTTTGGACCATTTCTAGCTCTTTTGTAGTTCACTGTTTAAAATCCGTCTCTGGGCATTTTTTTCTGGCTATACTGCTCAGACAAGCTCCTCGTGGTTCTGCAGAGTGGCCCTGGCAGCAGGGAACTCAGAAAAGTAACTACTTTCTGGATTTAAGTATCTTTGCTTTTTTTCACTTGGAATAGCTTCTGTAGCTTACCCTGAACTAGCTTGAACTATTTTTTAACTGTTTGCTGCATTATTTTAAAATCTGCACTTAAACTTACAATTTAGTCGAATTTGATCGAAAGTTTGTTTGTTTGTTTGTTTTATTTAACTGTGGAGGCTGCCCACTAAAGTGTGCTAGCCTATGTAACTAATTTATCACTGTTTCTGCATTTTCTGTGTGTTTCTACCAAAAAAACAAAAACAAAAAATAATCCTTGTTTTCCGCCTCCTCGACTAGTTTAGACCAGTTTACAGGCATTGCTGTATTCTGGGCTGTGGTGTAGTTCCTGTGTTGTCCATTACCTTACTTGGATAGAAGGAAGTTTCTTTGCTCACCAGTGGGAGTGGGGAGCCTTGAGCAGCCTACCTGTCCCTGTAGGAAGTGACCTCAGCACAAGAAGCTGTAGTAATTGGTTGTTTTGGACCATTTCTAGCTCTTTTGTAGTTCACTGTTTAAAATCCGCATTTGCACAGCTTTGCGCGGTTGTGTGCATAGCGCAGCGCCGGTTAAACAAGGTTAAACTTTTTCTGGCTCCGCCAAGTCTGCTCTTCAAATTTTCCCTTAAGGAAGCTCTACTCTTAGTATAACCAGACTACTCACTATATTATAAGCCTAGCACTTGTTCTCAATACTTCTCTACTAAGTAAGTACTCTCGTACTAAGTAAAGCACTACATCTACTTACCACCCCTGTGAATATCCACTTCCCTTAAAGGTACAGCACTCCCTTATACTGTTCTAGCATGTCAAGTGGTAGATTACTGGTGTCGTCTCCAATTCAGCTGGTCAATCTGGGTATCTTGAGACAATGCTACAATTGTCTCATGTACACAGACAACCATCTCCTCCTCCCAACAAACACAAATACATGTGAGAGATGCAACTATATAGCCAAACTGGAGGCTGAACTCTCTCAACTCAGGGCTGGCATGACCAGACAGGAGGAGATGGCAACCACACACACAACAATCCCAGTCCCACATAGACCTACCACAACTGCAAACCAAACACATAAAAACACAAAGACATACTCGGAGGCTCTAATAAAAAACTTACCAAAACAACAGAGGCTCCCAAAGCAGACATCCAAAAATCCACCACCTCAAAAGAAAACACATGCAACACATACTTCAATAAATCAGTGTGTCAACCAATCACAGCCCTTAAGGCCAAACACCTTGCCTGATAGCCTAGTAACAGGTGACTCTATAGTCAGACACACTGATGTCCCGCTGACCAGGCTGAACAAGGAGAAGGTGACTGTGAGCTGTCTATCGGGAGCTAGGATCCGCCACATAACACACGCACTCAAGTCACTCCAAAGCAAGTACAAATATGACTCCATCATTGTCCATACTGGTGTGAATGACCTGCGACGTACCTCCCTGGACTACATGAAAAGAGACATAGAGGAGATCTCCAGTTATGTAGCCCAGGCTGGTATGACCCTGACCCTGAGCAGCATCTTGCCCTCACCAAGAATGATACCACAATACAACGACAAGATGATCAGCTTTAACAATTGGCTCAGATACTGGTGTCATTATAAGGGGATCCAATGTCTGTCTGTCTGGGATACCAAGTATATACTGCTGCAAAGTCAAAGGTACAAAGCACAATGAAAAAGTTGAGGTAAAAAACACACACCTTTATCAAACACAAAGCTTTCAGGTACAAGACCCTTTCTCAATGATAGACACAGGTACATTAAAATCAGACATTAAATACACGCCCAATACATCACGTGACCCGCAGCCATGGTCATGTGACTAATGCATTAAAATAATTACATCACTTATAATTTTAAAACATAAACAAGTAAAATTAGATAAAATTCATACATACATATATTTGCTTACTTTTGTGTACTTATATTTACATGCACACATATATACGCAAATGCATTACCTATGTTATTTTAACTTAGTGTGTTGTATTTTTATTAGAACAGGTTTTAAGGAAACATCAAAATTTAATCCAGGGATATATTAGCTGCTAGCCTTACTATCCACTCGTATTCTTTATTATCTAGATGATTACATAAGTCCCCTCCGCTGATAGAGCTAACAACACATTCTATTACTCTAAACTTGAAACTGTGTGTAGAGCCACAATTTAAAATATGCTTAGATAGAGCATTAGTCTCCACTCCCTCCTTATACTTGATTTATGCTCTATGATGCGTTCCTTAAGTTTTCTAGTCGTCTTGCCGACATAGAAACAAGCGCATGCCTCACACGTTGCCAAATAGACAATGTTACTTGTCATACAAGTTGCATGACACCGAAAAGTAAATATCTTCTTAGTGACAGGATGAACAAAACTACTACCACATTCTGAAGAATCAGCTTTCTGTTTGTATATATCACTACAGCAACTACAATTATAACAACTAAAGGTGCCATTACCTAGTCCATTAAGGGAAGTAGCATTCACATATTCAAAATCTTTGTAAGCTAGAACATTCTTAATAGTCCTCATATTTCTGTATGTGAACAAAGGAATTTCACCTACAACTAATCTAATATCTTCCTGAGCTAATAGCACCTTCCAGTATTTCCTTATTATAGTTCTGACTGCATATGAAAGAGAATTGTAAGACATAATAAATCTTACATTAACCTTTTTATTTAATTTGTCCATTGAGGCAACAACATCTGTACTTGTATTCAAAAATACAGATGAATACATGGAATACCTGTTAGATACTACATGTTCTCTAGCTTCTGGCAACGTGTGAGGCATGCGCTTGTTTCTATGTCGGCAAGATGACTAGAAAACTTAAGGAACGCATCATAGAGCATAAATCAAGTATAAGGAGGGGAGTGGAGACTAATGCTCTATCTAAGCATATTTTAAATTGTGGCTCTACACACAGTTTCAAGTTTAGAGTAATAGAATGTGTTGTTAGCTCTATCAGGGGAGGGGACTTATGTAATCATTTAGATAATAAAGAATACGAGTGGATAGTAAGGCTAGCAGCTAATATATCCCCTGGATTAAATTTTGATGTTTCCTTAAAACCTGTTCTAATAAAAATACAACACACTAAGTTAAAATAACATAGGTAATGCATTTATATATGTGTGCATGTAAATATAAGTACACAAAAGTAAGCAAATATATGTATGTATGAATTTTATCTAATTTTACTTGTTTATGTTTTAAAATTATAAGTAATGTAATTATTTTAATGCATTAGTCACATGACCATGGCTGCGGGTCACGTGATGTATTGGGCGTGTATTTAATGTCTGATTTTAATGTACCTGTGTCTATCATTGAGAAAGGGTCTTGTACCTGAAAGCTTTGTGTTTGATAAAGGTGTGTGTTTTTTACCTCAACTTTTTCGTTGTGCTTTGTCTGCCTGGGATGACATGTTGGACAAGCCACACTGCTTCGCAAGGGATGGCTTACACCTGTCACCACTGGGCTTCCGGATATTGGCTAAGGCTCTTGCCACCCCCATAGTGCCTTTTTTAGGCAAGGCTCAAAAGACAAAATCACCTCCTTAGAAAACAAAAATGGAAAAAAACTAAGGGTAATGCTGCTCAACGCCAGAAGTCTAAATCTCAAGATGCAGGCACTTGATGCACTCCTCAGCATGGAGAACATTGACGTTTGTGCAGTAACTGAAACCTGGTTCAAGGCTCCTGAGAGCACCCCAGCACTACCAGGCTATACCTCGTATCATGCTTTTCAGCCCCAAAACCCGGGCCAAACCACAAAGGGAGGGGGAGTGTCCATATTCATCAAGGACACCCACACCTCCAGGTTAGTAGCAACACATGAAGCATCAGAGACCATACAGGTGCAACTAACCATAGGCAAAACTGCTATACAGCTGGTAGCATGTTACAGACCACCCTCCCAATCTCAAGAACCCCACTCAGCCTTCCTGAAGACATTGGAGGATATGAATGTATCACAAAATACCATCATACTGGGAGACTTCAACTACCCAAACATAGATTGGGTACATTATTCTAGCCCTAATATCCTAGCCCAAAGGTTCCTGGAATTCATAAATTCAAATGCACTGGAACAGCTAGTCACCTCTCCCACTAGGGGAGATAATATACTAGACCTGATCATCACAAACATGGGGACAAAATGCTCCACACCGGAAGTATACCCTTCACTAGTGAGATCTGACCACAAACTAATCTCCCTGGATATACATATCCCACCTCCACCCCCAGCACAAAAGACCACAGTGAAAAACTTCTCAAAAGCAGACTTCACTCTTCTTAAGACTGAGATGGTATCCTTTAAGCCCACTGTGCCAGTGGATACCACATCCCACAATGCTGAATCATTCACAAATGCTTTTTATGGACATCTCCAAGAATGCATGGATCATGCAATCCCAAACAAATCCAAGTCCCTCTCCACCAAAGGTAAGCGTCCTGTCTGGTGGACCTCAGCCATAAACAAATTGTATAACAAAAGAAGGAAGCTACTGCACGTCAGAGCAAAATCCCATGAAGGGAAGACATCTCTGATCAACATTAGCAGAAAACTACGTTCTCTCATAAAAACATCCAAGGCCAACTTTGAGAGAAAAATCGCTAAGGACACTAAAGATAACCACAAAGCCTTCTTCAGCTATGTTAGAAACCTGGGTGGAAACCCTCAGATATGCTCAGAGTTGGTTCAAAACAACAAAACATACACTGAACCCACAGATATTGCCAACATTCTGGCTGACAGGTTCAGTGCAAATTTCTCCCCTCCTTCACCCCCAAAAGAAGAAATACGTATCCCAGCTGAATGTAATCTCCCTGTCATCTCAGATGTCCAAGTGAGAACCGCCCTAAACAAAGCAAAAAACACAGCATCAATGGGACCTGACGGTATCCCGGGTTGCGTGTTACGTGAACTCCAAGAGGAGCTAAACCCACACATAAAAATGCTATTTAACCTTAGCCTTACTTCGGGATATGTACCTGAACACTGGCGTACAGCAACAGTGGTCCCACTCCACAAGGGGGGTTCCTCTACAGACCCAGGAAACTACCGCCCCATAAGCTTAACCAGCCTGGTCTGCAAAGCTATGGAAAGAATCATTATGGAACTCATAAACAGAGACATAGGGGACCTACAGACACTTGACCCCACCCAGTTCGGCTTTGTAAAGGGCAGATCCTGTATTTTAAACCTGGTTGACTTTTTCAAAACAGTCACTAGAGCCATTGATGAGGGCAAAGCAGTCCATACAGCATACCTGGACTTGGCTAAGGCCTTCCACACAATATCCCACTCAGGCATCATAGATAAGCTCAACAGCTTAAAAGTAAACCCTTATGTCACTAGATAGGTTGCAAACTGGCTAAAGGACAGAACTCATAAAGTTAAAATCGCTGGAGCAATGTCAGACTCAAAACCAGTCACAAGTGGTATCCCACAGGGATCTGTCCTGGGAACCCTCTTGTTCAACATTTATTTCTCAGATGTTAAAGCAAACATGGGAGGGCTGTGGCTGACAAAGTTCGCGGATGACTGCAAACGAGGCGCCATAGTCGATACACCATCAGACACACACATCCTACAAAAAGGCCTCACAGAAACAGACAACTGGTGCCAGAGTCACGGCCTTAAACTAAATGCCAAAAAATGTATAGTCATCCCCTTTGGGAAAAACAAAGTACCCACAAATTATCACATAGACAGCAACCCACTGAGTACGGAAAAAGTAATCAGAGACCTAGGGACCCAAGTCGACAGTGACCTCTCATTTGACACCCACATTGCCAAAGTGGTTAGAAAAACATTCTACCTTGCACACCTCATCATGAAGGGATTCACATCCAGATCCAAGGATGTCATTGTACCCCTATATTCCTCCCTCATCAGACCCATGATTGAGTACAATGCCCCATTTGGTATGTACCTCACCCGGCATTTGCAACAGCTGGAGAGACCACAAAAGTACCTCACCAAGAGGATCAAGGGTCTCCAACATATGTCTTATTCTGCCAGACTAAAGAAACTTCAGCTCTATTCAGTAGCATACCGCCTGCTCAGAGGTGATCTCTGTCTGACGTACAAGGCCATGTCCAGTCAGGATCTGATGGACATGCTCCACCTCAAAAAATCCAAATCCATCAGGACCACGAGCTAAAGACTTAAACCTCGGCACAAGTATGAATAGGACATGCTGGAGGGATAGATTCATAACCCAGAGGCTTCCCATGCTTTGGAACAAGATCCCAGTTCGTATTAGGCAGAGCCCCTCGCTGACTCTCTTCAAGAGAAATCTTGATGAGTGGATGGGAGATCGTAAGTTTACCCCAGGGGTCACATCTGTGTCACTGCTAGACAGGGGCACAGTAAACTAATTCTATTATATAAGGGGACCTTCATTGTGTCACTACTAGACAGAGGCACAGTATTCTAAATTTATTCTGTACATTTTTTGTACCATTTCATGGGGTGGCAAAAGCCATATCACTATGGCTAGGCTTACAAATGCCCCAGGGCAGATAGCCTAGTACTATACTATGAAACTATGAAACTATGAAACTATGAAACTATGTGTTACATTTTGTCTAGATTGAAGGTACATTTCTAGCTTTAGTACAAGTAATGCTGACTATGGTTTATACTTTCAAGCAGCTATTGTTTTCTTTATCAAAGCTTCTAGCAGCTGCATATTTTCTCATGGTATAAGCAGAAATGAAATATCTCTTTGTTAAGTTTCATGACATTAGCAGAAATGAAATGTTTCTTGTTATTTTCATGACATTAGCAGAAATGAAATGTCACTTATTAAGTTTCTAATAGCTGTGCAGATTCATGCAGTGTGAACAGAATAAATGTATTAACCCTTTTAAACCTTGAATGCACTAAGCATGCATATTACTATTATATATTTTTCTAACATAGACCCATTTCAATTTTAAACCATGATTATAAATGTTTATGTCTATACTGAAAGAATGACATAAATGACATAAGTCTTGCCAAAATTGATAGATATGAATCAATGCTGTTTTGTGGAGGGGAAACAAAGATTTGACCACATTAATGGAGCAAAAAAATATAGTTCCTGTTGGTGGGTCTGGGTGCATTTGACACAGTAAGCTGGGATTTTATGAATACGGCAATAGAAACATTTGCATTCCCTAACAGAACAATAAGGTTATTTCAGGAGAACATATAAAGGATTGGAGGCAAGAATGAAAGTGGAAGGCTTTCTCCCTGATAAGCTGTGTTAGAGCAGAAGAACCAGGTAGGTTGTCTCCATTCCTCTTTGTTATTTGCTTTATACTTAGAGACATTGGCAAAGAAAATAAAGAACTCTGAAATTCAAGGATATATTTGGTATGGTAAGCAAGAAAAGTTGACTTTATTTGCAGATTACGTTATTTATACCTTATAAATCCAGAAAAGGCCAACTCAGTAATGTGGAATATTTTGAGACAATTTCAAGTATTTTGGGAGTATAAAATTAATGAAAATAAAAAAAGAAGTTAGGCACTCACCATAACATTCTATGTGAGTTGTCCATCTCGCCTTCATTCTTACTGGTTGGGTTCAGAACTGATCCTCGGTTCCGACTTGGCTGCATTCTAAAGCTCAAGGTCTTCCACTGGCTCGTGGATGTATCCATATCCCATCATGCTCTAGTAAAGCTCTCCAGATCTTGTTTGCTGATAACCACAGTTACTTAAGGTACTATTATAACATTTTGTAAAGACACAGAAGAAGGTCAGAGAACATATTTGCAGGGTTCAGGCGCCTAGGCAGCGAGACATTTTCTCTGTGGTACATTTGACTGGGGACACATGGCTGAAGTGATAGTCAGCTGCAGACAAATATGGCTGTTTGCAAATTCCCTGTGAGCAAAGAGAAGCACATATTGCCATGCTCACAGCTTTAATAACCAAATGCATGGAGGCAGAAGAAGTAATGAGTGTTGTGCTCAGTGTAGAATACATACTTACGTAACTAAAATATGTAGCAGTGTGCTACAGCATGGAAGAAATCCTGCAGGCTACCGTAGTCACATTTATGCTCCAGTATGCATTTTAGGTAATAAAGTAGAGAATGTAAAGGGGTAAGGGTCCACACACACTCCATTTATAAAGGTACTGCCCATTGTGCACTGCATTTGTACTGTCACTGACATGCCCTCTGGCCAGCCTGCTACTGATGCCTGCCATATTGCCTGCTGTCTCATGTTCCCTTGGGGACCATGGACATTGTTTTCCCCCTGTGACTTTGGTTCTTGAAGTTGTGGGCATGGCAACATATTCTTCTCTTTGCCCACAAGGAATTTGCAAACAGCCATATTTCTCTGCAGCTGACTGTCACTTCAGCCATGTGTCCCCAGTCAAATGTACCACAGGGAAATGTCTCACTGCCTAGGTGCCTGAACCCATATTTGCCAAATTAAAGAACCTCTTGGTCTTCGAGGAGTCACAGGTTGGGGGAAGAAGAGTGGGATGTAAGAATGAAGGTGAGATGGACAACACACATGGAATGTTATGGTGAGCACATGACTTCTTTATGTGAAGTTGTCCTATCTCGTCTTCATTCTTACTGGTTGGGACAGTGTCCCTTGCACCATTTTTCCTGGGTGGCTCATGGGAGTATATTCTTCAGGACTCAAAGGTGGCCCTGTCACTGGAGGCCAAATCTACTTTGTAATGAGTGATAAAGGTACGAGCCCTTGCCCAAGTTGCAGCAGCACAAATAGTATCAAGTGGTAGTCTAGCGTGAAAGGCAGAAGAGGTTTCCATAGCTCTCGCAGAATGACCCTTGACTTTATGGGGAAGAACTTTGTTGTTAGACTTATATATAAAGGTAATACAATCTGAAAGCCATTTTGAAAGTGTGACCTTAGAAACAGAAGTACCTTTCTTTGCTTCTGAGAAGGTAACAAATAATTGATCAGATTTTTTGAAGTCCTTTGTCCTATGTAAGTAGAAACATAATTATCTATGTACATCCATTTGGTGAAGCATATATTCTGCCTTGTTGCCATAGTTGGGAAAAAACACTGGTAGTTCTATGGATTGATTTAGGTTACACTCTGAGCATACTTTTGGTAGGAAGGATAGGTTTGTTCGAAGGGATACTCTACCTTTGTGGAGAAGCATGTAGGGGGGCTTGATCAATAATGGTTGCAGCTCTAAAACCCTTCTAGCAGAAGTGATGGCAATCAACATACTTGTTTTTCACGTCTAAAATTTTAGATCACATGATGATGCAAGTTCAAAAGGGGGAAGAATCAAACAGGGCAGAACAAAGCTTAGGTTGCATGGTGGAAGAGGGGTCTTTATGGGTGGTCTTAACAAGTTAGTGCCCTTCAGGAAGGCTTTGCATAGTCTGTGAGACATCAGATTTGGGGCTAAATCACTTATATGAAAATTAAATATTGCACACGAATGGTAGCTGCAGCTACATCTTCATTTAATAGTTTTGCTAGGAATTCAAGAATAGAACCTACAGGAGCAGAAAAGGGATCAATGTGTTTACTTAATGCCCAGGAAGAAAATCTTTTCCAATTACTCACGTATAATTTTCTCATTGAGGCCTTATGAGAAGAAATCAAGATATGTTTGACAGAATGAGTAAGACCAGGAAGCCTGGCTATATTTGGAATTGAAGCAGCCAAGCTGTCAATTTGAGGGTTTGAAGACGAGGGTGAAGCATTCTGGATGTATGAGTCAGAGCCTCTGGAACTGGGTCCAGAACCCATGACTCCTCCTGAAGATGAATCCAAAGGAAGGGGAACCAAATTTGATGAGGCCAGTATGGAGCGACGATAATCAGCTTGCTTCCCAACAACCTGGCTTTCTGAAGAGCTTTGGGTATCAGAGGAAAGGGAGGAAAGACATAAAGGAGACCCGAGAGCCAATCGTGTACATGTGCATCCTTTGGCGACTCCCCCGGATGGGGGGTCAGGGCAAAATAGCTACTGCATTTGGCATTTATGGATGTGGCAAAAAGGTTGCAGCAAGGCTGGCCCCATTTGCAGAATATCATTTCTGCTACTTCTTGTTTTAGGGACCAGTCATGAGGCATTAGAATTGCTCAGCTGAGTTTGGCTGCTATCACTTTGGATTTCCCTGGGATGTTCATTGCTATTAGAAAACGTTGGGAAGAGGTCGCCCACTGCCATACTCTCAGGGCCTCTTGACAAAGGGTCTAGGACTTGGTCCCTCCTTGTTTGTTTATATACCAGACAACTGACATGTTGTCTGTCTGTATTGCAATTGTTCCCAGTGGAAGAGAGTCATGTAGTGTTTGCAATGCCAAAAGCACTTCTCTCATTTCCAGGATATTGATGTGCAAATGAGCCTCGCGATCCTGCCAAGTGTCTTGGACTGTCTTTCCCAGATAATGTCCCTCCCCCATCTGAGAACCATCTGTGGTGACTGTGGCTACAGGCTGTGGAGGAAGAAATGGTTGACCTAATGTCACATGAGTGGAGTGAAGCTACCAGCGAAGGTCTTCTTTGCAAGACACTGCTAACAGAATTTGGTGAGACATGGGTAGTTCTTGCAACAACCACTGAGTGAATAGTAGCCACTGCAGAATTCTCATGTGCATGCAAGCTAATGGAGCTAAATTTATCACTGTCACCATGGCTCCCACGACTTTTAGAACTGTTCTCGCCTGTACTCTGGTCTTGGAGAGGAGGTTGGAGACTTGCTGTCTCAGAACTACAACTCTCTGTGTAGGAAGTTTTGCCATCATGTTTGTTGTGTCTAGATCTGCTCCTATAAACATGACATGTTGAAATGGAAACAAGTCAGATTTTTCGTAATTTATTGTGATTCCTAGGTGATGTCTCTTGTTTCTAGTAGTAGATGCTTGGTGGTGGTAGTTAGGAGCCAGTCATCTAGATACGGAAACACTCGGAATCCTAGACATCTCAGGTGAGCCATGACTACTGCCATACACTTGGTGAACACTCTGGGGGCTGTAGTGAAATCAAAGAGCAGAGCTCAAAATTGGTAATAACTGGCTCCCAGCCAGAAGAACAGATGACTCCTGGATGGCCTGTCCATCTTTATGTGGTAATACACATCCTGGAGTTCTATAGAGCACATCCAATTATCTTTTCCCAGAAAGGGAAGAATCAACTGCAGTGTTACCATCTGGAACTTGGTCTTTTTTACTGATTCATTTAATCTGCTGAGATCCAAGATGGGCCTCCAGTCCCCTGTTATTTTTGGCACTAAAAAGAACCTTGAGTAAGTTCCAGATCCTAGCTGGTCTGCAGGAACCCTTTATATGACTTTTTTGCCTAGCAACGTTTGAATTTCTAGAGTTGCCTGATCCCTCTGATGGGGTGGAATGTCTGGGATGTTATTTATGTTTGGGATGGGAAGGGAAAAGGGTATGTAGTAGCCTCTGGATATGATACGTTGTACCCACTTGTCTTGTGTTACTTCCAGCCAGGCTTCTAGGTACAAAGATAATCGACCCCCGACTGCCCCCAGAGATGGACAGATGGGCCTCCCTCCAGGAGCACTGAAATGACCTATCATGGAAAGAATCCCTGTTGCCCTGATTTTCCAGACCCCCTCTGCCATATGGACGGTGTCTTCCATTTGTACTTCCCCCTCTGTCCCTGGGGGAAGAGTCACCATGTGTGTCCTGGTAAACTCCCTGGGATTTTCAGAACCACATCTTTCCTCCCTTTTGGCCTTTTGGATAAGGTCTACAAGGTACGGGAAAATTGACTCCTATGGCACAGAGAGATTTCCCTTCTTGTTCATACCTGGTTAGTGTGTCCTTGACTTTCGGGCTGAACAAGGATTAGCCATTGAAGGGGGCATTAATAAAGGAAGATTTAAAAGGTTCCACAAGGTCACACTACTGCATCCAGGAATGTCTCCTTAGGGAAATTCCTGAACCCGCTGCTCTGCTCACTCCATTTGCTGCATAAGAAATTAGCCTCATGGACGAGTTGGCCACAGAGTTTATGGTGAAGAGCTGAGAAGAAACTTTACCTGATTGCCCTGCAGCTACTGTACCTTGGAGAGTACCTCCTAGCTCCTTCAGTAGATCTGTTTGTAGCCTTGTAAAATGCATCAGATAATTCAGCGATCTGAGTGCAAAAGTCGCTGAAGGAAACATGCGCATCTACAAGGACACCCTTAGTGAGGAAATCTTTGTCAGAAGGGGATCTGATGAACTTATTTGGCCTCTGAGGGACAAGTTTCACTGCATCTGGAGACTCCTACGCCTTTTGACTAACTAGTTCCATAAGCTCGTTGAAAGGTGGAGATACCCAAGTGGCTGAAGGGTGAGACCCAAAGGCCTTCAGTTAAACAGTCTCCTCATCAGAAGGGTTGATGGACTTCCAGTCACCTCTCTGCTTAAGGACTTCTAGGATATCTGCAAAGGAGATATCCTCAGAGGGCAACCATAGGGACCCTTCTGACTCATCGAGGTCTGTGTCAGAGATGACTGACTCCTCCGGGGAGTCTAAATGCTTCCTCTTGCAGAATCTCTTACAAGGGACCTCTTCAGAAGGGTATTCTGGAGAGGTTTTGGAACAGAGGGGTTCACCGATGGGGTACCCTGAGGGCAAGGGTATCTGCTTCTCTGTGGATGGTGTGGTGCTGAGACAGACACCAGTGTCTTAGGGGGAGAAATGTCAGAATCCTTGAGTGGAGCAGTCTGAGGAGACAGCACTCTCCTCATCAGCTTGAAAGCCCCCCTCCCCTGATCCGAGGACACCTCGGCTCTAAAGAGGCAGAAGAGATCCCCTGAGCCAAGGGGGTTGGCTCCAAAGCTGATGTAGGAGCCGAGCTCATCCGCGCTGAAGCCCTGAGAGGCAAGTTCGGATCTGAAAAATGTCCGATCTGACTCCCCTCTCTGGGTCCAACCAGAGAGCATTAGCTCCTGGACTCCTCAGACAGAACCGAGGATGTCAGAGCAGATATCAGGTCCAAAGATACTAAGATGGGTCTTGGCACTGATGGTTCCTCAGCAATCGGTTCCAGGCATTCCGGCTCTGAGGTCCCAGGTCAACTCAGAGGAGGAATTGATTTTGACAGGGAAGTCTTGGCTGGCTCCAAATCCCTCTGGGTTGGAGCTGAGAGGTGTTTGGTTAGCACTGGTTGTCTGCGCACCACCCGATCCACATCATCATCTGACAGACTCCTGGAGGACCGAGAGGAGGGGGCATGAGATCCAAAATATTGAAGTAGAGGTGGCCTTAATGTAGGGGAGACCAGTATCAATTCTGGGACTGGATCCATAGCTCAAATTCTATCAGCCCCGAAGTCAAAGAGCTGATGATATAGACTTCTGGGCCCAGTAAGCTTCTGGTCCAGGGAAGTAACTTAGTCAGTTCTTGGGCTGGCTCTAACTGGCCAGATCAAGGAGAAGATCTTTTTCCAGATCTGTCGGATTTTGAAGAAGGGGACTTAGTAGGTTTGGAGCCCTGACCTTTTTCCAATGCTTCAGCAAAAGGCAATTTTAGTAATCCTCTGACAATAAGTTTATTTTTTTCTTTCTAGAAGTACTCTAGAGCTAAAGGAATGACAAATACTGCAGGTTTCCTGCAAATGCAAGCCCCCAAGACAATATACACATATAGTGTGCCAATCAGTAATGGACATCTTTGGGTAACTTTTCCACACTTCTTAAAGCCCGAGGGCTTAGATTATCTATGTTCCATAGACATCACACTAAAGAGATATAACAGCTACAATATACCAATAGTTCTACTAGTCAAAAATGTAGCAAACAACCAGCTATGAATACAGAAGAAAAAAAAAATTTTTATTTTTAAACAGCAACAATGGCACAACGAAAAAATAAGCAATGAAGGGGAAGGGAAAAACAGAAAAGGGATTACCCTCTAACTTAAATGGGCAATGGCTACCCTCTAACTCAAATGGGCTGCCGGTTTCAGTTAGGATCAAGAAACAGGAATGAAAATTACTCTACCACACTCTCTAACTTAAATGAGTGTGTAGAAATAAAAATAGAAAATTATCAATGAAAGCCCTTTACTAAAAACAGGCTCTAAAATAATAAAATGAAGCTGGGATAGGGTAAATACAGGCCTAATGAAAAAAAAAACAATGGCCAGTAAAGCACACACACAAAACAAACTCTCTAAACTAACAGTATTAATGGAACTAACTAACTAACTATGTTAAGAGTTAAAGAGCACAAAACAGTTAAATACAATAAAGATAAGAAGAAGAAAATCTCAAACTTAGCCAGAGCCAAAATGGAAGCACTCAATTTGTTTAGCGGCAAACGATATCTGGGGAGCTTTAATAGAGCATGATGGGATAGGAATACAGACAGGAGCCAGTGGAAGACCTTGAGCAATAGAATGCGGCTGAGTCAGAACCGAGGATCGGTTCCAATCCCAACCAGTAAGATTGAAGGCGATATAGGACAACTTCACATCAAAGACTACAGATGTAAATTAAGTACCCACAGAGGAACTGATTCAGCAATACCCATATGTATAGGGACATGATAAAATGCAATATTTAGGGGTATGGATTAAAAAAGCTTCTGCTATGGCAGCTAAGTATATATGGGAAGATACTAAACAAAAATATAGCAAAAAAATGAAACTGGAAGCTCTTGTTTATAAATGTGGATAGAAGGATACAAGCACTGAAAATGTTTTTATTCCCTTTATTTTCAGTTACAGGTCAGGTATATTTATATCAACCAGAGGAAAAGTTGTGGACAATAATTTATAAAGAGTTGAAAGAATTTATCTGGGACACGAAGAGGCCAAGAGTTAAGTGGGATAAGTTAATCTTTCTAGTAGAACAAAGTGGTAGATGATTACCTGATTTTAATGGATATTTTTGAGCTTCACATTTAAGACTTATGTGTGTGTGTGTGTGTGTGTGTGTGTGTGTGTGTGTGTGTGTGTGTGTGTGTGTGTGTGTGTGTGTATATATATATATATATATATATAAGATAAGCAGAAGGTTATAATTCAAAGTGGAAAAGATAGCACTGGGAAGTTCATGAAATAAGGAGAGAGTGTGATTTTTGATGCAGATCCTTAAAGGGAATAATACTAACCATACAGAGTATTATATTCATGAAGTAGCAGAAAGTATTCTAAGAACTAAACCAGCATGAACATAGAAAGGAGATTTTGCCAATAGGGATGACTGCAACTATGGGTACAGAAAATAGGCAAGAGGGGGTTGGAATTTACTTGGGAAAACTGGCAAAGGAACCAAGGTACTGGGAGCAAATAACTAGAGAGGGGAAGGTAAAAGCGTGGGGTAATACCAACAAGATATTTAGACGGCAAGCTAGAGACTACCTTCCCTACCAGGGATTGATAGCAGAGTGTAGGCAAAAAAATGCATAGGGGAATCCTAAGAGAAAGACATGATCTGGCAATTGTTTTATCTGAATCTAGAAGAGAAACTGCTAAAATAGATAATTAGTAATAATTAATAGAATCAGTCAGAGGACATTAGAAAGGATAGGAAAGAGAGACTGGAGGAGGGCATATGTATGGCTGCAAAGTGTGCAACAAAGTCCAGACAGTTTAGGATTTTTGCTTGGAAGTGCTTGCATAGGTATTTTATACCCCAAGCAGACTTCAAAGATTTTTTTATTTAGGTAGACAGCAAATGTTGGAGGTGTGATGGGAAAAGAGAGAGTAATAACTAGGAACATACATGTTGGGAGTGTAATGAGTTGTCAGATTTTAAAACTTCCCTACAAAGTGCTCTGTCAGACATATTGGGTGAGCAAATAGCTGTAACTAAGGAAATGTTTATTTGGGGGCACAGGATCCTTGCCTAGATGTAAAAAGACCTTGCTACGTTTAATTCTGTTGGCTGCCAAAAAATCAATTATTAGAAAATGGAAGTCAAAGTCTACACCATCTGTATTTGAAGTATTGAATAATATAAGAGAGATAAAAGAAGCGTAGAGGGATCTTTAGAAAAGGGGATGGGAAAACTGCATAGAATTGAATAAAAACAGAGGGAACAATACATGCAGAATAATGTTCAGAAGGAGAAGGAGTGAGGTTTAAGGGAGGGCAGGAAATGAGCAAATGATGGAATGCTGGACTGATGACAATTATAAACAATGAAAAGATAAGTGATGTATAATGTAGGTGACTGGAAAATGTTAATACAGCTGGTTTTATTTTGTTAATGTATAAATATATATGTTGTGATGATTTAATAAAGGTATTTAATAAGCAATTCTTTTCAGCCAATAAACTCTGTAAAATCTGATGGTAGTACGATAAATGATCATTTGAAGACAGCACAGATGTTCATCCAACACTATGAAACACTGATCACTGCTAGATGCATTTTAGACAGATTATCAACTAATAGTGTAAACCATGACACTTTAACTTCCTATTATATCTCATGGGATGATAGAAAGATATTTTAGTAAAATAAATAATTCATCTTCTATGGACCCTGATTTGATCCCCTCCATACAGTTGCTAACAATTAGAAATCTCTTGCTACCTCTATTACACATAATATTTAATAAGCCATTACAAACAGCTCATGGAAAACATCTACTATAACACCAATATATGAATAAGATAATAAAAGTGATGTTAACAACCAGAGACCAATTAGCATCACTTCCATTCTAGGCAAATGCTTTGATTCATGCATTGTTGAAGTATTGGAGAACAGTAACACAGGTATCACCATTCTGGACTTAGATCATCATGGTTTTGTAAAGAATAGAAAAGGATAGATCTACATTGAGAAGCGTATTAATGTTTTTATGATTAAATTACTAAAGCCCTGTATTTAGGTCTCACATTTGGAGTAATTTTCTTAAGATTTAGGTCTCTCATGTGGAGTAATTTTCTTAAATTTAGAAAATCGCATTGATACCTTTCCTCACCAGGTACTCTATCAAAGCCTTATCAAGGCTATGGTCGAAGTATTCCTGGAAAATGGATTATATTGTGGTTAACTGACAGATCCTAATGTGTAACCATTCAAGGCATAAGCTTCAGCTCTCTCTCTTTCTATCCATCTTGCATTTCCACAAGGCTCATTTCTTGGACCAATGCAATTTGATATTGTATTTACTTCCATTATCAAATCTGAAATATGCTGGATAAATAAGTATGCAGACAAGTGTAAGACTGAGTTTGTTGCACAAAATGAATTTGATGCTGAATGTTTAAATTCTTATATCAGACAAACTAGAGACTGAGCACACAAAATGAGTATATATTTTAGTTATGACAAATATAAAATAATGTATTTTGAAAAATAATGAATTTTGGCTGGAGAACAGTAATCAAATAAAGTTGCCTCTGTGTCTACTAGACATCTACTAAAGATGGTAATCCAATATGAAGACCTTGGAATAACCATGAAAGACAATCTTTCCTTTGATATATATGCTCAGCTGATAAGTAATAAAGCTGTGCATCAAATGGGATACATATTTTAAAATCTTAGCACAAAAAATAATATGCCTTACATTACTATAAAAAAATATATTAAGCCAGTGATAGAGTACGATGACATTCTTGTATATACCTGCATTGTACATACAAGAATGTATCTACCTGCATTGGATATACATTCTTGCATATACAATTCTGGTCATTTGAATTATTTTAAGGCAGGACAAATAAAACTCACCAAGATGACTTTTCTTCACAAAGGTTACAGTTACAATAATAGTTACAAATACATAGATGGAACAAACAGCTCACTGAAAGCTGGAAATACAGGCACCAGAATTGTACTTAAAGTAAAATTTGCTTAAATCCTTTTAAAATCACTGCTTGTAGGTTTAAAATCAAATCCTTTTTATTTATACATAAAATGATGAGCGCTTTTGTCTTTTTACATAAAAGACTTCATCAGACGATCAGGTTACATTCATGATTAAAAAGTATTTTAGACCAATAAAAATCACTTAATGTAACCATCTGATTTTCCAAGCCTTGCAACAAGCTTCACCCAATTCATGTAACACTTTTAGATCATAACAGTTTATGATAAGTAAATAAAACACAAGTAAAGCAGACTAATGTGAGGTTAGCTCAGTAGTCAAGGCATCCACCCCACAAGCAAAAGGCACAAGTTTCAACTATCATTTGGGGCAGGCAACGGGCTGTGGATGACCAACCATGGCACCCAGCCTAACACTAAATCACAAAAACTGAGTTTTACAAGTATAAATTCAGCCTTAACATTGAATGTTGCTCCTCAGTAAAACCAACTTAAAAACATTTATTCTCTCTGTTGAGTCCTTAGTTTTAGTAAACAAGCTATTGATACATTTTCATTTAAACCTGGCTGGAGATCAGCACTCAAATAAAGTTCATGCTTTTCAGGGGATAAAGTTCAAGGTCTCCCTCTGGCTGGGCATCTGGAGCCTGGTTGCCTCCCTCAGATGAGAGCTGAACCCTACGCCGTTTACTTGGGGGGGGGGGTTGATGTCTTAACTACTGAGCTAACTTCACATGAGTGTGCTTTATTTATGTATTGTAAACTGCTATGATCTAAAAGTGTTTCATGAATTGGGCGGAGCTTGCTGGGAGGCTTAGAAAAATCACATGGTTACATTAAGTTATTTTTATTGGTCTAAAATACTTTTTAAGTATGAGTGCAACCTGATTGTTTGTCTGATGAAGTCTTTTATATAAAAAGTGAAAGCACTCATCACTTTACGTATAAATAAAAGGATTTGATTTTAAACCAATGAGCAGTGATTTTTAAAAAGATTTAAGCAAATTTTCCTTTAAGTATAATTCTGGTCCCTGTATTTCCAACTTTCAGCGAGCTGTTTGTTCCAAGTTTGTATTTGGTGTTTTGCATCACGAATAGTTACAAATACCTCAATTTATTTACTATTCATTGTTGGTATATCCATGGTAAGTTAACATTTGTCTACAAAGTCTTTCATGACCCTAGTTTACAAGCTATCTTGGACATAAAAATTACAACTGCAGTTTAACAGGGAGACATAAAGATATAAAGTTTGATTATTATGCTGTGAAGACACAATTATGCCATTCTTGCTTAACTCAAAGATTGGTGATATTATGGAATAAATTACTACTTCATATTAGACGCAGTAAGAACTCAGAATCTTTTAAGAGACAACTGGATTCATGGGCTGGTGATAAATTGTTCAGTCCAGAAATCTGTGATTCAGTAATACTAGATGGCCATTTGTCCTTAATGCTGGTGCACAATTTAAGAACTTATGCTGAGAAGATATCTGTTCAAGCCTGACACAACCCAAGTTTAATGCAGTTTTACAGACTATGAAAATAGCATGCCTGTGAAACCCATTTGGTACCTATTTATAAAAGTCCATATGTTAGCCCTCACCGAGAATTCTTTGTGAAACTTTCAAAGAATAACACCATAGGTTCATAGGTTCATAGGTTCATACTAGGCTATCTGCCCGAGGGCATTTACAAGCCTAGCCCATCGTTTTGTGGCTTAGGCCACCCCTTTAGTATGGGGAACTATACCCATTATTTTTCTGTGCCTCTGTCGAGCAGTGACACTGAGGTAATCCATCTCCCATCCATTGGTCAAGATTTCTCTTGAACAAGGCCAGTGCTCTGCCTCACATGCGGGATTTTGTTCCACAGCATAGGGAGTCTTTGGGTGATGAATCTATCCGGTTTAAGTCTCCCCTTGTGGCTCTGATGGATCTAGATTTTTGAGGTGAAGCATATTCATCAAATCTGGGTTTGACATGGCCTTGTATGTTAGGCAAAGGTCACCTCTGACGACTGAATAGAGCTGGAGTTCTTTCAGTCGGGCAGCATAGGACAGATTTTTGAGACCCTTTATCCTTTTGGTGAGGAACTTTTCTCCAGCTGCTGCAAGTGTCGGGTCAGATACATTCCGAATGGGGCATTGTACTCAATCATTGGTCTGATGAGTGATGAGTAAAGGGAGACTATGACCTCCCTTGATCTAGATGAGAATCCCTTCATGATAAGGTGGGCAATGTAGAAGGTCTTCCTAACTACTTTAATGACAGACTACTATCAACCTGGGTCCCCAGGTCCCTGATAACTTCTTCTGTGCTCAGTGGATTGCCACCTATTTGGTAGCTAGGGGTAACCTTGTTTTTGACTATGCATTTTTGGCATTTAACTTGTGGCTCTGGCACCAGTTATCCGTTTCTGTGAGACCCTTCTGAAGGATATCTGTGTCAGATGTGTTTCTACTAGTTTGCAGTCATCTGCAAACTTTGTCATAACCCTCCTGTGTTTGCTTGTACTTGGAAAAGTAGATGCCAAACAAGAGTGGGCCCAGGACTGAGCCCTGTGGGACACCACTTGTGACAGGCTTTGAGTCTGACATGGCGCCAGCAGCTCTGACCCTGTGGGTTCTGTCACTCAGCCAGTTTGCAACCCATCTTGTGATGTATGGGTTGACATTTAAGCTGATGAGTTTTCAATGATACCGAATGGGGTATTGTATCGAAGGCCTTAGCCAGATCGAGGTAGGCTGTATGGACTGCCTTTCCCTCATCAATGGCTTTGGTGACTGTTTCGAAAAAGTCAACCAAGTTTAAAAGGCATGATCTGCCTTTGACAAAGCCAAACTGGGTTGGATCCAAAGTCTGCAAATTCCCTATGTCTTTATTTATGAGGTCCATTATGATCCTCTCCATGGCTTTGCAGATAAGGCTTGTCAAGCTAATGGGCCGGTAATTTCGATAGTCAGTTATAAAATGCACCTAAGCCTTCTACTGCACATTTAGGGATTTGGATGCAGCTTATTGATGAAAGTAATATCAACAAATTGTTCCCCTCAGCACACAGAATTTTGGTGATGTCAGCAGTGTAGTAAAAAAATGTTTTTTTTGTTGTAACACATACACACACACACACACACACACACACACACACACACACATATATATATATATATTAAAAAAGCGAATTTACCAACACATTTATGCAATTAAGAGACAAGACAAAACAAATGCCTTATTTAGACACAGCATAAACTGTAAGGATTTAAAAAAAATTCCTCTTCTGTGTATTGGAAAAGGTAGGTAGACAGGAAAGGGGGGTAATTGGTCCTGTTTTTTAGAATACAGGGAAACACACTGGCAGGTTTTGTTGAATGCCACAATTTTTCCTGGTATCAATGACAGAATTTCTCTAAGGAGCTTGCTTTATTTAAAGGCAGATGAGATTAGATAAAAATGGTTTAAGTGGTTGAACTTAGAAGCAATTAAGTTAGTATCTAATATATGTTTTGTTATTTATAAATATATTTTCTTAACAGAGTAAATGTTTATTATATATGTGTTTGTATAGGAGAATTATTTATGTATTATACACAGTTATATATTTTTAAAGAACATATTAATGTGTTTTTAACTTGAGCGCACACTTAATTAAGTCATTCATTTAAGTTAATTGATTGTGATTAATCAATTGAATTGTACATAAAAAGGGGGGAAGTGTGTAAGGATTTGTATCTGATGAAGTTCCATTTGTATTGAGTGTGAATAAAGGGAACGAAAACGCTTATAATCTTACCCTGACTGGTGTCTGGTTCTTTTCAAGGAGAAGGTATCCTGTGACATTTTTGTTGGATTATTTGCTTTTATGTTTTTTACTATTGTGATATTGGTGCACATCAGTACACAAGATACTTGATCAAGGAAAGACTTTGACACTTTTTTGGAAGCTGGCTCTGAAGAGAGAAACTACAAGCAAGTATTTTTTGTGAATCATAGACTTTGACACTTTTTTGGAAGTTGGCTCTGAAGAGAGAAACTATAAGCAATTATTTTTTTGTGAATCATAGACTTTGACACTTTTTTGGAAGTTGGCTCTGAAGTGAGAAACTGCAAGCAAGTATTTGACAGACAAGTGTTTACTGACAAGTTCCTGGCAATGGATAAGTCTGTGAACAATATTAACAATGATGACAGTGTAAGTCTTACACTGCTTTTGGCTTTAATATCCCAAATTAATACTAAAGTTGATTTAGTATGCTCCGGTAGAGCAAAGGAAATTCATACTGCTAAAGAAATGATTGTTAATAACTGTATTGCCGTTGAAAAGTCTCCCGGTTAGCTGCAGGAAGCTAGAAAATCCTATTTGGGAGCAGTACGGAGAGATGCGAATGCCACTGGATTAGGCAAAGTGAATGGAAAAGGCTTGCAACCAATGGGTGATGGAGAATTCCTCTCCTGGCTGAACAGGGAACCGATACCATTGTGGTTCGAATTCGGGGGCCAGCCAAGAGAAGGTGATGATCCTGTTTCCAATCACAAGCATAAAATCTACAAATTGGAAAAAAACCCTGAAAAAATTCAGGGGATTACAGCTTGGCAATATGTTTTTCGAAGACTGTATATGCCTGGGAAGAGTACCGAAGGGGCTAAGAATCTGTAAGTTCCATAATAACATTTGGAGTGGTTCAGTCCTACACCGGATACTTTTAGAACTGTTTGACTGGACAGACATTGACTTTATGCGGTTACTAATTAAAGACAATGCTAGAATAATGTGCAGTTTGAAAGATGAAATTGTGACATTACAAAGGGAAATAACTGCTAATAGCCTCTTTGAGACAAATTGCTTGTTTGTTTGCATCTTTTGGCTTTTCCCGGTTAGGGGTTGCCACAGCAGAACTCCAGTCCGCTAATGATTGGCAGTGGATTTTTACGTGCTGGCTTGCCGGGCCTAACGCACAACCTTCAACGAAGGAACGCCCATTCACGCATGTCGCCACACAGAAAACGGTCTAACTGAGAATCGAACGGGCAACATCTAACTGTGAGGCGACAACGCTACCGCAGCACCACCACCGCAGAGTAGCCTCTTTGAGACAAATAAAGGGGTTTATTCCACCATCTTCCCGAGGGTTAGCAACACGAAAATAACATTAAAAAGAAAACCAGAAAGAATACAAGCAGAAGAGGGCGCACCGATTCCAGGTGCAGGTGGTCGGCCAAGAGTTTCTTTCATAGAAACAGATGAAGAAGTTGTGGAAATTTTGCCAGAAGATGAGGTTGATGAACCAGAGGTGCTTGGTGAGCAAGGGACTGGTTTAGAGTAGGATTTTCGACCACTGCCAAGGAGGTCTGCATGGCTGAAAATCAAGTACGGTTTCTGGACACCCAGAAACAACAACAAAAAACAGTATTCGAGAGACTATCGTGGGCAACAAGGGGGTCAAAACAGAAGGAAGGGGAGACCACCACCACCACAACCATTCTACCAACGGTAAGGCCATCTCAGTTTGTTGTTAATGACAACTTGAAGTATTTTTCTAACTGTTTTAGTACTGAGGTGATGCATAAGACTGTTGGTGATAAATTTGTGGGGAAGACCGATTATACAAGAATCCAGAGTAAAACAAATGAATGGTCACCTGTGTTTGGTGGAAATGACAGCACTGAGTGTTATACTGACTTTCCTTGTACTATGCTTTTTCAAGAGCCTGTTGCTGATACTTGGGACATTGGAAATGGAATGAATACTATAAATTAAAGTTTTAGTAATAATGCCTCATTGTTACAGTATGCTGTAGAATGTAATGATTTATCTAATGAAGCATGTCTTAAGGAACTGTATAATGATTTTGATGCAAACATGGAAAAGCATTGTGTTGAAATTACAAGTGAGATATACTGTGATGAATCTTTGGGGAACAAACAAAATCTAGAAGTACTGAACATAACCAATGAAGGAAATGATATATTTTTACAGCATGATTTTAAGTTTAATAATGTCCCTGTTGAAGCTATGTATAATGACAACAGTAACAATACAGGGAACAGTAATAACACAGGGAACAGTAATAACACAGGGAACAGTAATAATACAGGGAACAGTAATAATACAGGGAACAGTAATAATACAGGGAACAGTAATAAAACAGGGAACAGTAACAACACAGGGAACAGTAACGACACAGGGAACAGTAATAACACAGGGAACAGTAATAACACAGGGAACAGTAATAATACAGGGAACAGTAATAATACAGGGAACAGTAATAACACAGGGAACAGTAATAACACAGGGAACAGTAACAACGCAGGGAACAGTAATAACACAGGGAACAGTAATAACACAGGGAACAGTAACAATACAGGGAACAGTAATAACACAGGGAACAGTAATAATACAGGGAACAGTAATAATACAGGGAACAATAATAACAATAATGAAAACGGAAATGTTTGTATTCTGGAATAGAAGGCCCTTAAGATTTATAAGTTACAGTGGAATCAGATTAAATAACACCCATGCACTGAAGATTTATAACTTACAGTGGAATCAGATTAAATAGCACCCATGCAGATCTATTTGTAAAAGGGTTTAGTTTTATCCCTAAGAAACAGAGTTATATGGTTAATACCATTTTAGATTTGAAAATTTTGCAAGGGCCATAAATTTAAAGTTGGTAATGTAGAATGGGACGGAGAGTGATGCAACTAGAGTAACCCTAAAAAAAAGTACTTATAACCCCCCCATTACCACCAGTGGCCCTTTTCGAAAGATTGAACAAAATAGAATACAGGAATTTAATAGGGAATAACCAACCAAGACTGAACTTAACAGTCATGAGGAGAAGGTAAACATTTGCACCACACCACACTTATCACATAGTCTCACTAAATCTACACCACCAAAATCCACACATAGTAACACAAAAACATTCGAGGAGGCTCTCAATAATAATCTGTCTAAGCAACAGGGACCTCCAAGACAGAAACGCAAGCAACCTCCATCCTCCAACACAACCCAAATGACACATAGCCCACAGACTCAGTGTGCCACTCAACCACAGCCAAGAAGGCAAAACAACGTACCCAACACACTAGTCATAAGTGACTCTATAGTCAGACACACTGATGTCCCACTCACCAGGCTAAACAAGGAGAAGGTTACTGTCAGCTGCCTGTCGGGTGCCAGGATCCACCACATTACCCACGCACTTAGTTCACTCCACAACAAGTACAAATATGACTCTGTCATTGTCCATGTTGGTGTGAATGACCTGAGACATACCTCCCTGGACTACATGAAAAGAGACAATTGGCTAAGCTTCTGGTTTCATTCTAAGGGGATCCAGTATCTGTCTGCTTGGGAAGACATGGTCGATAGACCACGATGCTTTGCCACAGATGGCCTGCACCTGTCATCCCTGGGATTCCAGATACTGGCTAAGGCACTGGCTGCCCCTATAGTGCATTTTTTAGGCAAGCTTCAAATGACAAATTCACCACCGTAGCAGGAACAGGCAAGCAAAAACTGAGGGTGATGCTACTCAATGCTAGAAGTCTAAATCTCAAAATGCACTCACTTGAGGCACTCCTTAAAATGGAGAACATCGATATCTGTGCAGTGACTGAGACCTGGTTCAAGGCTCCAGAGAGCACCCCTGCACTACCAGGCTATAACTCATACCACACATTTCAGCCATGTAACCTGGACCAAAACACCAAAGGCAGAGGTGTGTCCATATTCATTAAGGATATCCACACCTCCTGGCTAATTGCTCAGCATAATGCATCCAAGGTTATCCAAGTGCAACTAACTCTGGGCAAAACTGCAATCCAAATTGTAGCTTCCTACAGATCCCCCACTATGCCCCAGGATTCCCACTCCTCTTTTCTTGATGTACTGGAAAATATTAGGGTTCAATCAAACACCCTAATAATGGGTGACTTCCACTACCCCACCATTAACTGGGAAAACTACTCGTGTACCAACTCCTTAGCTCAACGCTTTTTGGAATTCATAAACTCTAACGCCCTGGATCAACTTATCCACACCCCCACCAGGGCCAACAATATCCTAGACCTAGTCATTACTAACACCTGAAGTCAACTCCTTGTTGGTCCGATCCGACCATAAGCTGATCACCCTTGATATCCACATCCTGCCCCCACCACCCATTAAGGAAACCGCAGTAAAAGATTTCTCCAAAGCCAGCTTCGTGCTTCTTAAGACAGAAGTGGTGAACTTCATGACACCCATGCAGATGGACAATACAGTTACGACTGCTGAATCCTACACAAATGCACTCTATAAGCACTTACACAAGTGCATGGATCGTGCTATCCCAAACAGAACCAAGATGCTATCCTCCAAAAAAAATGAAGCCAATCTGGTGGTCCCCTGCCTTAAACAAACTGTACAACAGAAGGAAGAAACTGTTGCAAAAGAGTAAAATCCCATGAGTGGAGGAGCTCCCTGGTCAGCCTCAGTAAGAAGCTGAGATCCCTTATAAGATCCTCCAAAGCTAGCTACAAAAACAAAATTGCCACTAATTATAAGGACAACAACAAAGCATTCTATAGCAATGTCAAGAATCTCGATGGCAACACCCAGATCTGCTCTGAGTTACAGCACAAGGCACGAAAATTACAGAACCAACTAATATTGCCAAAATCCTGGCAGATAGGTTCAGTGCTAACTTTACCCTCCCCTCACCCCCTAAAGGGCCCATATCTATACAGGAAGAATGCAGAGTCCCTGTAATCACAACTATGCAGATAAAAGCTGCACTCTGTAAAGCCAAAAACACAGCATCAGTGGGACCGGACAACATCCCAGGCTGCGTTTTACATGAACTTCAGAATGAACTGGCTCCCCACTTAAGCACCATGTTCAATAATAGCCACGCATCAGGCTTTGTGCCCACTGAATGACGCACAGCAACAGTTATCCCACTCCACAAAGAGGGAGCCACCACTGATCCCGGGAACTATCAACCTATTAGCCTGACGAGCCTGGTCTGCAAGGCCATGGAACATATCATCATGAAACTCGTTAACAAAGACATTAGTAACCTCCAAACTCTGGATCCCACCCAGTTCGGGTTTGTGAAAGGCAGATCATGCCTCCTGAACCTGAGTGACTTCTTTGAGGCAGTCACCAAAGCCATAGATGAGGGTAAGGTGGTTCACACAGCCTATCTTGACCTCGCCAAGGCTTTTGACACCATCCCCCATTCTGAAATTATAGTTAAACTCACTAAAATAGGTATAAATCCCTACGGGGTTGCCAACTAGCTCACTGACAGAACCCACACTGTAAAAGTTGCAGACTCCAAATCTGACCTCAAAGCAGTGACAAGTGGAGTACCACAGGGTTCAGTCTTGGGACCTCTCCTGTTTGGTATCTACTTCTCTGAAGTACAGGCTAACACAGAAGGCCTCTGGCTAATGAAGTTCGCAGATGACTGCAAACTAGGAGCCATAGTCAAGTCCCCAAATGATGTGGACCTCCTACAGAAGGGCCTCGCTGAGACAGATGCCTGGTGTCAGAGCCATGGCCTCAAGCTCAATGCCAAAAAGTGCAGTGTCATCCCCTTTGTTTAAAACTCTGTACCCATGAACTACCACATAGGCAGCAATCTACTTAACACCGAATGTGTGATAAGAGACCTTGGGACCCAGGTGGACAGTAGTCTGTCCTTTGATAGTCACATCGCCACAGTAGTCAGGAAGTCCTTCTACGTGGCACACCTCATCATAAAAGGGTTCTCATCCAGGAAAAAAGAGGTCATTGTTCCTCTCTACTCAACACTCATTAGACCCATTATAGAGTACAATGCCCCTTTTGGAATGTACCTCACAAGACATCTGCAGCAGCTGGAAAGGCCACAGAAGTGCCTCACAAACAGGATTACTGGCCTCAAACAAATGCCCTACACTGACCGTCTCAAAAAACTCCAGCTTTATTCCATAGCATATCGCCTACTCTCAGATGATCTCTGCCTAACATATAAAGCTATGTCAAACCCAGAGCTGTTGGACATGCTACACCTAAAGAAATCCCAATCCCTCCGAGCTACATGCTCTAGGGACCTAAACCTTGTCACCACAATAAACAGGACATGCTGTAGGGATAGATTCCTGTCCCAGAGACTTCCCATACTCTGGAACAGGCTACCCATCTATGTCAAGCAAAGTTTTTCATTAGCACTCTTCAAGAAAAATCTTGATGAGTGGATAGGAAATAGGAAATACACCCTGGGGATCACTTCTGTGTCTCTGCTCGACAGTGGCACAGGAAAATAACTTTTTTGGGTGGCATAAGCCAGGGAACCTTGTTGGCTAGGCTTACATAGGCCCTTGGGACGATAGCCTAGTACCTCCCTATGAACCTATGAATAAGACTAGACGGATTAACCAAAATTTAACAAAAGACGAACAACAGGCATTAACAGAGTTAATGAGGAAACAAGAAGTAAGAATCATGAAGCCCGATAAGGGGTGAGGGGTAGTTGTATTGGAACATTATGACTACACCACCAGAATGATGAAATATTTGAATGACAGTTCATACTTTAGTGCAGCATCATTGAATGAGGTTAACATCTTTAATATTAGATTAGATGTGATTTTGGAAGAACTCTTCCAGGAATATACCTTCAGTGAAGATGAGGTGAGATACCTAAAGGTGAATAATCCTGTAACCCCAGCCTTCTTTGGGATCCCCAAAATTACTAAATCATTAGGGGATCCACCGGTGAGACCTATAGTGGCAGGAGGTGGGAGTAAAACAGAACCTTTAGCAAAAATGTTAGATTTCTATTTAAAATGAATTTTGGGGATAAAAAACATGCCTTGAAGGACTCCTGTCATTTATTACAGTGCATGGCAAAGAATGAGTTTAAGGAAGAAGCTATTTTCTTGATTATTGATATTAAGGACCTTTTTCTTTGTATCCCACATGAAGAAGGAATGGAATATTTTCAGGAAGCACTAAGGGAAGGAACTAGATTTTCAAGGGATACGGTGTATGTCTTAGCTACCCTCATGGAAATGGTTCTGTAAAATAATTTTGTGTGGTTTCAGAGGGAACATTTCAAGCAAAAGTGAGGTGTAGCAATGGGTGCAGCAGTAGCCCCAATATTTGCTAATATCGTTCTTTGGTATTGGGAAACCAAATTTGTGTTAAATTCAATTTTAGGAAAAATATCTTTAGATATTAGACAGTTTTAGATGACATTCTAATATTATGGGTGGGGGGGGGGGCTTGATGAGGCAGATGATTTTTTGAACTGTATCAATGCTACAACTGATTTTTTGAGCTTTACCAGTAAAATTGAGAAAGAAGCAGTTAATTATCTGGACATCCACCTATACAAAAATAGAAGGGATGGATGTTATGAATCATGAATATATAGGAAGCCCACCCACTCGAATAGTTGTCTGCACTTTGAGAGTGACCACCCCTTTTGGCAAAAAAGAAATTTGGTAAAGGGCCAAATGATTAGAATATCAAGACTAACAACAGATGACAACAGGTTTAAAGACTATGCTGGCAATAAGGGGTTACCCAACTAGTGTGCTAGAGGGACAGTAGAGGTATGTAACAAGCAGGAGAGAAGGTTTTTATCCCCCATTATTGAAAAAAACCTGAGAGTTTGTTGAATGTTAAGAAGACAGAAGAGGTAACTACTTGCTGTGTGCTAACATATAATGAGGATAGTGTAGAGGTCCGTAAAATGGTGGAAAAGAACTGGAATTGTGCTTTTGGGGCATATGGATTAACTGAAAAACTGGGTAATAAACCAAAGATAGTTTTCAGAAGAGGACCTGACATTAAGAACCTATTTGAAAGGAAGAAAGACAAAGATAGGATTCCATTAGGTAATATTAGGAAATGCAATGGCTGTAGGGAATGTAGGTACATCTGTGAATGCAGGAATATAGTAATAGAGGGTCACGATAGAATAATTCCAGTGACAGGAAATTATAACTGTAATACAAAAGGAGTTGCCTACGTGTCCTTGTGCCAGTCATGCTGTGCATATTATATAGGAAAAACGGAAAACAAGTTAAAAAAGTGAATTTACCAACATATTTATGCAATTAAGAGAGAAAACAAACAAATGCCTTATTTAGACACAGCATAAACTGTAAGTATTTTAAAAACTTCTTCTTCTGTTTATTGGAAAAGGTAGGCAGACAGGAAAGGGGGGGTAATTGGCCCTGTTTTTTAGAATACAGGGAAACACACTGGCAGGTTTTGTTGAATGCCACAGTTTTTCCTGGTATCAATGACAGGATATCTCTAAGGAGCTTGCTTCAATTAAAGGCAGATGAGATTAGATAAAAATGGTTTAAGTGGTTGAACTTAGAAGCAATTAAGTTAGTATCTAATATATGTATTGTTATTTATAAATATATTTTCTTAAAGATTAAATGTTTATTATATATGTGTTTTTATAGGAGAATTATTTAAGTATTATACACAGCTATTTATTTTTAAAGAACATATTAATGTGTTTTTAACCTGAGAGCATACTTTAATTAATATATATATATATATATATATATATATATATATATATATATATATATATATATATATATATATATACATACAAACATACATACACACACACACACACACACACACATATATATATATATATATATATATATATATATATATATATATATATATATATATATATATATATATATATATATGGGTCTAGGACTATTCACTGAAAGCACATTTCATTGCAACACATTTCACTGTGCACAATTCACTGAAAGTTATATATGGCCTTTTCCCCACTGTTGTGTGACCCTGGAGTTAGTATATATAGTAAGGGTGGGTGTGGGGGCGTAGCCCCCCATCTATTTTAATATTTTGAACTATATATATGGATACTTGCAATTCCAATAAATTACTCTTTTCTGAACTTAATATTTTTCCAAAATATGTGGGGGGCTACACCCACCCACAACCCCCAATGGGGGGTGCCCCCCTTTTAAACTGCTTTTCTCATAAATATACACTACTCACATGACGCCATATCAGTGATCATTTAACAGCAATAGCATAACTTCATATTGCTTTCACACATAAAGTGCTCTCCTAGATACTCACATTTTGTGTTCATCCCTGAAGTGTGACTGTGAAGAAAGTGAAACAAATAATGGTCATGGTAATGCAGTTCAATTTGATGCTGTCAGACAGGTACATACTGCTCACTGACAAGCTATATCAAAGATAATTTAATAATGATTTCCCTTTCACATACAACATGCACTCCAAAAAGGGCAATTTTCTATCCGCACCTCTGATATTCAATTTTAATGAAAGTGAAAAAAAATAATGGTCATAGTAATGTATTGTATTTTATTTTATCATTTTGTTCTCATAAACATGTATGAGTCTTCCCTTCACAAGCCATATCAGTAATGGTTCAGCATTGATCAAATAATGTCCCTTTTCTCTCACACAGTCTTCCTCCCTGCCTCACCCATTAGAATTACGACCTTCTATAGTTTGCTCATTAGACGTTTAACTGATTAAAGTAATAGAGTGCAGTAACAGAAACCTGGTTCAAGGCTCCCAAGAGCACCCCAGCACTACCAGGTTATACCTCATACCATGCTTTTCGGCCCCAAAACTTGGACCGACCCACAAAAGGAGGGAGAGTATCAATATTCGTCAAAGATACCCACACCTCCAGGTTGGTGGCACAGCACGAAGCATCAGAGACTATCCATGTGCAACTAACAGTGGGTAAAACTGCCTTCCAGTTTATAGCCTGCTACAGACCACCCTCCCTAACCCAGGAACCCCACTCGGCCTTCCTGAGAACAATGGAAAATATGAAGGTCTCTCCAATCACCATTATATTGGGCGACTTCAACTACCCAAACATAGACTGGGAGCATTACTCTAGCTCCAACACCCTAGCCCAAAGGTTCCTAGAATTTATAAACTCAAATGTTATGGAACAACTTGTTACCACTCCCACAAGAGGGGAAAACATACTGGACCTGATCATCACCAACATGGGGACTCTATGCTCCAGACCAGAAGTGTATCCCTCACTGGTAAGATCAGACCATAAACTAATCTCACTGGATATTCACATCCCGACCCCACCCCCTGCCCAGAAAACCACAGTGAAAAACTTCTCTAAAGCAAATTTCACACTCCTCAAAACCGAGGTGGAATCTTTCAAAGCCCCCGAGCCTGTGGAAAATACTGCCCAGACCGCAGAATCCTTTATAAACGCATTCTATGAACACCTTCAGGAATGCACGGATCATGCGATCCCAAATAATACCAAGACCCAGTCCTCCAAAGGCAGACGTCCTGTCTGGTGGACCCCAGCCATAAACAAACTATACAATAGAAGGAGGAAGCTACTAAATGATAGAGCAAAATTCCAAAAAGGGAAAGCATCTCTGATCAATATTAGCAAAAAACTACGGGCACTCATAAAATCGTCTAAGGCCAGCTTCGAGAGAAAAATTGCACAGGACACTAATGATAATCACAAGGCTTTCTTTAGTTATGTTAGGAACCTGGGTGGTAATTCCCAGATATGCTCAGAATTAGTCCAAAATGACAAAAAATACACCGAACCCACAGACATTACCAACATCCTAGCTGACAGGTTCAGCGCAAACTTCTCCCTCCCCCTCCCCACCAAAAGGGCAAATACCTATCCCAGCAGAGTGCTGCCCCCCTGACATCTCAGATGCTCAGGTAAGAGCCGCCCTCTCCAAAGCAAAAAACACAGCATCAATGGGACCAGACAGTGTCCCAGGCTGCGTCCTACATGAACTCCAAGAAGAGCTAAACCCAAACATAAAACTACTGTTCAATCTCAGCCTTACTGCAGGATATGTACCCAAAGAGTGGCGTACAGCAACTGTGGTCCCTCTCCACAAAGGTGGTGCCTCAACGGATCCTGGAAACTATCGCCCCATAAACCTGACTAGCTTGGTCTGCAAAGCTATGGAAAGGATCATCATGGACCTCATAAATAAAGATATTGGGGACCTACAGACACTGGATCCTACCCAGTTCAGCTTTGTTAAGGGCAGATCCTGCCTCTTAAACCTGGTTGATTTCTTTGAAACAGTCACCAAGGCCGTTGATGAGGGGAAGATGGTCCACACAGCCTACCTGGACCTCGCAAAAGCCTTCGATACAATACCCCACACGGGCATTATAGATAAGCTCACCATCTTAAATATAAACCCCTATGTCACTAGATGGGTTGCAAACTGGCTCAAGGACAGAACCTACATGGTTAGAATTGCTGGAGCCATGTCAGACTCCAAACCAGTTACAAGTGGCGTCCCACAAGGCTCAGTCCTGGGACCTCTCTTGTTCGGTATATATTTCTTGGAGGTACAGGCCAACACGGAAGGACTGTGGCTGACCAAGTTCGCAGATGACTGCAAACTGGGCGCCATAATCGACTCTCCAGCCGACACAAGCACCCTTCAAAAGGGCCTCATAGAAACAGACAACTGGTGCCAGAGCCATGGCCTCAAGCTAAACGCCAAAAAGTGTATAGTCATCCCCTTTGGCAAAAACAAAGTGCCCACAAATTACCACATAGGTGGTAATCCATTAAGTACAGAAGAAGTAATTAGGGACCTGGGGACCCAAGTTGATAGCAGTCTCTCATTTGACAACCACGTGGCCAAAGTGGTTAGAAAAACATTTTATATAGCCCACCTAATCATGAAGGGATTCACATCTAGATCAGGGGAGGTCATCGTGCCTCTTTACTCATCCCTCATCAGGCCCATAATTGAGTACAATGCCCCTTTTGGAATGTACCTTACCAGACACCTGCAGCAACTGGAAAGACCCCAAAAGTACCTCACTAAGAGGATCAAAGGGCTCAAACAGATGCCATATGCTGCCCGGTTAAAGAAACTCCAGCTCTACTCAGTGGCATACCGCCTGTTCAGAGGCGATCTGTGCCTGACATATAAAGCCATGTCCAACCCGGAATTAATGGACATGCTGCACCTCAGAAAATCCAAATCCCATTGAGCTACACGCTCGAGAGACTTGAACCTCAGCACTGAAATAAATAGGACATGCTGGAGGGACAGATTCATAACCCAGAGGCTCCTTCCCTCTGGAATAAAATCCCAGTCCAGGTTAGGCAGAGTCCCTCATTGACTCTTTTCAAGAGGAATCTTGATGAGTGGATGGGAGATCGTAGGTTTACCCCGGGTATCACTTCTGTGTCACTGTTAGAGAGAGGCACAGTATACTAACCTCAAAAAAGGGCATAGCAAAATTAATTTAAAATGGGTGGCGAAAGCCAAACACATTCTGGCTAGGCTTATAAATGCCCTAGGGCAGATAGCCTAGTATGAACCTATGAACCTATGAACCTACAGTAATTCAGTTCAATGTGCTGCAGTTGTACACATATAGAGTCCTTCCCACAAGCAGTAGTGATGATCATTTAATACTGATCATATAATCTGCCATTTCTATACACAGTCCATCTCTCCCACCTTTCAATTCTCTTTGCCCCTTTGATTTTTGAATGTGATGAAAACTAAACAAATAATACCACAGTAACATATTTAGCTTCCTGTTCTAACACACACTTACTTCCTTTCCTGCCAGCACATATTGGTGTTCATCTAATGCTGATCAATGATCATCTGTTTTCACAAAGCCTGTTTCCCGAAACTTTTTACTCATAATCAGATGCTGACCCTGGTATCTTGCCAGACAAATCTGTCTCTAAAGACTGGATCATCTCCTTCTATTGACGTCTCTAAGCAAATAAATAGAGAGATCGCTGAGAAAGCAATGAGATCCGTCGTGCTGGACGACCGATTTTAAATACTTATCTCACACAGTAGCAAGATATAGAATGACTAGCCATATAATTTATTTCAATAGAGAAGGGAAGTGAGTGAGATGTTGTGCCAATGAGCAAATGACTTCTCACTTCCAGGTTATAATAAGTAAAAACTAAGAGAAAATTCTAGCCAAGCTAGAATTTCCACCGAGTGACCCATCAAACCTCTTGTATTAGAGGCACATAGGATATATGCAAATGGCCCTTATGAATATCTGGTGTTTCAGCTACATGGGGATTCTGAATGCCTATGATTTTTTTTTCTTTTTAAGTCATTTAATGGACAAATTCAGGCCAATAAAGCCAATCCCCACTAGCTGTGGGCATGCATGTTTTGGCCTTGTTATGGCCTCATCAGCACAGCACAAGATTTTTAACTGAAATCCATTTTAAAGTAAACAGCTGTGTTAATTACTTTGTTAGTACAAAAATTAAAGGGGGAAAACATTATAACCAATAAAGAACCAAAAGAAAAAAAAAGTGGTTAAGGCGTATGCACAGGAAACACGTTATTTATACCACAAAATTATTTATTAAACCACAAAATGTACTGAAGCGCTTTCATCCCACTGTAGTCAGGACTTCCTCTATCATAACTAGTATCCATTCATTCCACTGTCTAAGGTGAATTACCTTCCTTACAATCACATATTGTCTAGGTGAATTACCTTCCTTACAATCACATATAGCTGTTACTTTTTTCATTTTGTAGCTTATAATCACTGAATAATGTTATAATGACATGTTATATTCTAGATAATTGTCTTACCTTGTATTGTCATATGTTGTCTGCCCTATCTGTATCATAGAATATTTTGTATTATTGTTTAACAAAATGTTGTATTAATGTAAATGTCAGTCAGATTTTATGTGGATATTTTCTCCCCGGGCCTCTGCTGAAAAAGGACACTTTGTCCAGTCGGACTTTCCCGGAAAACAAATGTAAAAAAAAAAAAATCAAATAAATAAATAATATGTATATGTGTATGTGTATATGTGTCTGCTTATATGTGTCAAAAGTGATTCATCTAATTATCTGTTTTTAATGGCCATTGTTAACATGATGAGTACATTGTCAAATTTTGTTAAGGAATTAAAGTAATATCTGAACAGCAGGCGAGAGTATAGAAGTGGTGTGTGTGTGTGTGTGTGTGTGTGTGTGTGTGTGTGTGTGTGTGTGTGTGTGTGTGTGTGTGTGTGTGTGTGTACTATACACCTGTTTGTATCACTGTTATTGTATATGTGTAGATAAGTCTGTTTCTGCTTGCTTAAAAGTTTGTGTGTATCAGTACAGAAATTCTGGAATACAAAGTTACAAAGAAGACTGGACTACAGGAAGTCATAAGCAAAGTACAATGCAGTTATAATAATTAGCATTTGGCTTGCAGTATATACATACGATTGATAGGACAACACAATGCTAATTTTGATAAAGAGGTTAGAAATTATTGAAGAACTAGTTGCATAAGAATTAATTTTGACTATGTAGCTAAACACATTATTTGTAAGTAATTATTTTGCATAAGCATTTTCTTGAAAGTTTTGCTTATAGAAAGTAGGTAGTACATAGTAAGAAAGAGCCTGGCTAACAGACTGTGCTAGCTAATATTGGATTTAATACGCTATATATAGATAGGTTCATAGATTAATACTAAGCTAACTGCCCTTGCGAGCCATTTTAAGCCTACCAATTATCCCTTGTGAGACTCGAACCCTGCACCTTGTGTTTGTAAGGCAAACACCTTAACCATTAGGCCACCCTCCCAACCCTTTATGTTGTAGGGTTAGCATTTTTTCTCTATATATACAAGTATATTAGCTGATATTTGCTATACTGGAAGTTGGAGGTGAGATATTAATCAAATCCTTGGATGCATCATACATCCCCAGTCTGGTGATTCGTACTCTCAGTTTAATGCATATGCTGGGAAAAGCTAAGACAGGCTAATGACTCTCAGCTAAAGGAAAGAGAATGGTTATAGGGAATGTATCATTTTCTTATTTATTTTACTTATTACCAGGTAGGTGGCCTAAACACCAGAAGCCCATTTTCAGCCACAACCTAAATACAAGCATCAAAAATACAACCAATGCAAGCAAAGATTAAAAACTCAGTATATTAATATAACAAACCATGTTAAAACTCTGGTAAGTAGCACAATACTTAACTTGATCAGAAGGACCACACTGAAGCTATAAATTACCATAGCATTTGGGTAGGGCACATTTCCTGGTCCTGAGCATGCCTACATGTCATGATTACTTTATGTCTTGCTAGTATGAACAGACAGTATGTAGAAAGTAATTGTAAGTGCATAAATACTGTGAAAATTCAATACAAATTCATGTAGGAGCCAGGTAATATCTCGACTCCAGAAAACTGCACATTGTAAGTGCTCAGTGGGATGAAGCATATTTATGGTAGGAAGTGACATCATGACACTTAGAAATGATTTCTGTTAACACATGCTTGTGTATTATATGCAAACCATGTCACACCACATCTCGAACTCCTCACAAAAAAAAATGCATAGTGCATCTTGTGTAGTTAAAGGTATGTAATTATGTTAATATGAGTTTATTATAGATGCTTCACTGCATTGTCAAAAGATAGACAGACAGGAAACAGACAAAGAAAACTTTGTTGCCTGCAGAATAAAATGTAAAGAGGTAATGGAATTGGTGGAAAGCAAGTCACAACTGCTAATCAGTACTGCATGTTATTCAGTGCCCTCAGTGATTACGGCCTTGTATGTAAATATATTTGGTCCAGTGAGTGTTTTCAGTTATCCAGTAAACTCCTAGTGTTGCTATCAGTGGGAATGTAGTCTCAAAGTATCATAATTTAACACTTTCACTTGACCAAAGCAGCATTTCTCAGTTCCTTGCAGATACCTTTCTGATGTTTTCATTTTTACCACACACAATGAGTTAACGAAGGTCATGGCTGTCTGACAGGAAGCAAAAAGGGAAAGGCACACAGAGAAAGGCAGTCAAGAACAGAATGTTCAGTACTTTCAGCTCAAAACAGCAGCACATGACCTTGCACACTGTTGGGGGGGAGTAAGGAACTCTTCAAAAAACTGTCAACATTCTTGGAACAGGGTAGCTTGAACATAATGGGCTATCATTCCCTTTTTCTAATGCCCCTTTACACACACACACACACACACACACACACACACACACACACACACATACATAAAAGATAGTACTATATGTATCTTTGCTTTATGGAAACATTAGAAGTAATTTTCTTTTAAAGTATACTTGAATGATTGAATATGCATTATAGCCTGCTGTGCAAATTCATAGCCATAATTAAATTTTAAATTTTCTGTTTATCAGACAGATACTGTTTTTTGAGCCTATGGATACAATTGTTGAATAGTGCTTGTGTGGGAGGGAGAAAGGAAATTTAACCAATTCAGACCCTGAAATTGGACATAACTGGCTTTGCTGTCCATAAAACATTCCTAATTATGAGTGCAAGGAGCTCCACACCCACCTCCAGATATATTTCAGTATTGATTGCTTAATCTGACTGAAATATATCCCCAGACTGAAAACAGCAGGTTTTGAAAGATTGAGCACCTACTCTTTTAAAATCCCAGAAATGCCACTGGCATTAAATATCTCATGTACTTACATACTATTTTTTTTCTCTGTTTGACACAGTACCTGACTGCCCTGTACATACAGATTTCTTCAAGGCATCTTTTACTTTGCACCTGTGTATCATTTTATTTAGCCTGAGATTGTCCTTGAGGTACTGATCACTGTAGTCTTGAATATTCAGTGGGAAGATGCAGATGTACGTAGTCTGGGTCATTCTGACCTTAATGATGTTGAAATTCATTAAAACCTAACCAATAAAACTCCAAACATAATGAAAAACGTCTAATTAAACACAACAGCAAAAACATTGTTTTGTAGAGTGGCAGCACTAAATTTGCTTGAGAGGACCATTAATATCAGGGTGGAGTGCACCAGTTTTATAGGAAGTACCGGTCTCATTGAAGGAAGGTGTTGCAATAATGTAATAGTGTTCCTAGCAGTGCAGGCTGTGTGAGTATTTAATAGGCAGTACTGGACACATTAAGATATTCACTCAGGAGATATACGTTTACACAATGATACACTACTGCCTGTTATGATGTTGGCTAGCAGCTCATAATAGGCACATCTTTGTACTATCTTGATATATATATACATATATATATATATATATATATATACAGGGTATATATATATATATATATATATATATACATATATATATATATATATATATATATATATATATATATATAACCGTTTTCCTCAATGTAATATGATCTCGGAGTTGGTATATATAATTAGCAGGGGGTGTGTGGGGCACTCCCCCACATGGGGGGAGCAGGGGGGCTTGCCCCCTGCAAAACCGTAAAACAAAATAGATTTTTATGTTTTTGGGTTGTTTTTTAATGTTCGAGTTTTCAGAAATTCGATCATATTGTCTCGAAGATATGAATTTCGAGTTTCTGAAAACTCGATCAACTGATGCAAATATATACATACATATACATACATATATATATATATATATATATATATATATATATATATATATATATACACTCACACATACATATACACACACACACAAATATATATATATATATATTTATACACACACACACACACACACACACACACACACACACACACACACACACACAATGGATATAAAAAGTGTACACACCCCTGTTAAAATCCCAGGTTTTTGTGATATAAAAAAATGAGACCACAATAAATCATTTCATAACTTTCCCCAACTTTAATGTGACCTATAACCTGTACAATTCAATTGAAAAACAAACAAATCTGTTAGCAGTAAAAATATAAAAAAATAAAAAACGTACAATAAGCTAGTTGCATAAGTGTCCACACCCTTAAACTAATGCTTTGTCGAAGCACATTTTATTTAATTACAACATTCAGTCTTCTTGGGTAGGAGTCTATTAGCATGGCACATCTTGACTTGGCAATATTTGCCCACTCTTCTTTGCAAAAGCACTCTAAACCTGTCAGATTGCGAGGGCATCTCTTGTGCACAGCCCTCTTCAGGTCACCCCACAGATTTTCTATTGGATTTAGGTCTGGCCTCTGGCTGGGCCATTCCAAAACTTTAATTTTCTTCTGGTGAAGCCATTCTTTTGTTGATTTGGATGTATGCTTGGGGTCATTGTCGTGTTGAAAGGTGAAATTCCTCTTTATCTTCAGCTTTCTAGCAGACGCCTGAAGGTTTTGGGCCAGAAGTGGCTGGTATTTGGAACTGTTCATAATTCCCTCCACCTTGACTAAAGCCCCAGTTCCAGCTGAAGAAAAGCAATCCCAAAGCATGATACTGCCACCATCATGCTTCATTGTGCAGATCTTTTGGTGATGCGAATTGTTGTTTTTACGCCAAATGTACCTTTTGGAATTGTGGACAAAAAGTTCAACCTTGGTCTCATCAGATCATAACACATTTTCCCACATGCTTTTGGGAGACTTGATGTATTCTTTTGCAAATTTTAGCCGGGCTTGGATGTTTTTCTATGTAAGAAAAGACTTCCGTCTTGCAACCCTACCCCATAGTCCAGACATATGGAGAATACGGGAAACTGTTGTCACATGTAGTACACAACCAGTACTTATTAGAAATTCTTGCAGCTCCTTCAGTGTTGCTGTAGGTCTCTTGGCAGCCTACCTTACCAGTTTTCATCTTGTCTTTTCATCAATTTTGGAGGGGCATCCAGTTCTATGCAATGTCACTGTTGTCCCATATTTTCTCCACTTTTTGATGACTGTCTTCACTGTGTTCCATGGTATATCTAATGCTGTGGAAATTTTTTGTACCCTTCTCCTGACTGATACCTTTCAGCAATGAGATCCCTTTGATGCTTTGTAAGCTCTCTGTGAACCATGGCTTTTGCTGTAACAGGCAACTGAGTAAATGTCAAAAAAATCCTACTAGGACAGCTGAACTTTATTTGGGGTTAATCAGAGTTTCTTTAATTGATGGCAGGTGTGTACCCAAAAAGACTGAATGCTGTAATGAAATCAAAAGGTGCTTCACTAAAGTATTAGTGTAAGGGTGTGCACACCTATGCAACCAGCTTATTATATTTTTTTTATTTTTTATATTTTTTCCCCTAACAGATTTGTTTGTTTTTCAATTGAATTATACAGGTTATAGGTCACATTAAATGTGGGAAAAGTTTTGAAATAATTTATTGTGGTCTCATTTTTTTACATCACAAAAACTGGGCATTTTAACAGGGGTGTGTACACTTTTTATATCCACTGTACACATGCACACACACACACACACACACACACACACACATATATATATATATATATATATATATATATATATATATATATATATATATATATGGTTTACTATCAGAATCTCGATCACCCATCGTTGAATGTTCATATTGGCAACTTCTTTACGTGAAAGCTGTAATGCCAATTTCTCAAAATAGTGGAAAAACACCGAGCTTCGACATTTACGACCGCTCCACACCACAAAATAAGTTCTACTATGGGTCAAAAAGGGGGCGAGGTTTTGCATTTCAGAATATTGGTGTCTGACCTTATCTACAGTCATAGTTCAGAGATTGCATTAGTGGTGTCGACGAGGGGTGATCGACATTTTGATGGTAAGCCTAAATATATATATATATATATATATATATATATATATATATATATATATATATATGTGTGTAAATAGATATGTATAGTTATATAAAGAGAGCCAGAGAGAGAGAGAGGGAGAGAGATATAAGGCTGGACTGTGATGCAAGAGAGCACAATCTGTTGTGTGTCTATATGTTAGGGGAGGGTTACATATACAATCTGAAGGCGCAGCATGCTCCCGCCATAAAAGTAGTGCACAAGGCATCCTTGGATTTGCATTGTATAGCACTCAAAAGGGTAGCACTGTGTACCCTACACTGTATGCTTCTCACATAACCTAGCATCTGTAGCACAGCTATAGAGTTCTCTATGGAGAGGATGGCCATATGCAGTAGGGGCCATTGCTGCAAGGCAAAGGATGCAGGAGGCAGCAAAGAAAATGAGAAACTTACAGAACTGAGTCATATGCTTATTATCCATTTTTGAGTAGTATTGCTTATTATGGGTTTACATTCAATGAATGATATAAAACAGTAGCAGAAAGCGATGTCACAGGCTCTTACTGGGCAGGACTGTTATTAGTACAGCCCACTGGTGCATGTGTGAACACTTACAGGCTAAAAAAAAGGCAGCAGCAGCTGTATGTTAGTGGTAGGACAGGAACTTTGTTTCTGTGCGCGTGTGTCTGTGCGTATTGTGTTATATGCCAAAGGTGTTGGATATTGTAGGGATGTTATAGTCAATGTGCCTTTTCAATGTTGTATGGACGATGGGGACGATACATTTGGGATGGCAAACTGACGAGATGGTTCCCCTGGGAGACTCCCTCCAATACCTAAGTTTCTGACTCAGGAGTAGGAATGAAGATTTCATTTTGGCTGTGGAAGACAATATCAAATCTTTGTCCTTACACAGGTATTGGAAGGGTTAGAAGATTTTGCTAGGCCTGTGTATATGTGTTTTCTGGACTGCAGAAGGCATATGACTGCATACCCTTGAATATCTTGTGAGAGATGCCATAAGAGTATGGGCTGTGATTAGGATCCTGTATTTCAGAAAAGACAAATTATGTACTTATCATACTGATAGCTCTGGATGAGCAGGCCCATTGTCAATAACTGCAGAACTAATGTCATCAGATGTTACACAGCTTGGCATCTAAAGGTTTCCCAGGCTACTAAACTCCCTCCCCTTTACTCAGAATGCTCTGCCATCCTTATCAGATTTCTGATATGCAAACAGGCTTCTAGACAAAGTTTGCTTGTAGGGTAAAGAAAGTGGGTAGGCAACATCAGAGATGTAGCTAGCCCTTCTAGCATCCATGACCATTCCCCAATCTAGCACCCCCCTTCAACTTTAAATTAAGGTCCAAAACAAAACAAAACAATACAAAAAAGGTACTCACATACTTGAGTTAAAAAAAAAAAAACTTTCACTACTTTAAAGTGCAGCAAATTGCTTGCAGCGAGTGTAACATATGGCTTGCTACAGTTAAAAGGAAACACTGAGCTTGTCAGCCCTGACCAGAAATGCATTATCTGTATTCAGACTAACTCAGACATGGAGTACTAAAACACTTCAATGCATTACTGGCATTTAGGAAGTAAATGTTAGTAATGGAAATCACACCTGCTGATATATAATCCAAGGTAGGATAGTGATAGAAGACCTAGGAATGAGGTCCTGTTCTAGTGAAATGAGCTCTAGGTTCAAGGGGCAAAGGCTTACTGTACCTTTCATAAAAGAATTTAATGCACTCAGGCACATGCTAATGTTAATTTGGGTCTATATTAGTTAAACGAAAACTGACTTAAACGAAACCCGTTTGAGCGGCACACAATGAGCGAAAGTCGCAAATATCGAAGGACAGAAATAAAAGAAGTAACACATGAAATCTTTCACTAACTGTTTTATGCAGGAGGGCAAGCCCCCCTGCACCCCCCCACACCCCCACTACTTAAATATACCAACTCCGAGATCGCACTCCATTGAAGTAAACGAGAAGAATTCTATGGCAATCTCCATTCATTCTTGTGATATTTGCAAATTTCGCTCATTGCATGTCGCTCAAACGGGTTTCGCTTAAGTCAGTTTTCGTTTAACTAATATAGACCCTGTTAATTTATACATTTGACAATCAAGTTTTTTTTGTTAGAAAAAGGTATGAATAACTGAATGCCTTTTTCAGAATGATAATATTGTATCTACACAGAGTCTTTGTTTCATATGAAAATCGATGTAGTGCAGTAAATTGTCTTCTAGAATAGTTGTGGAAAACACAGGAAGGTTAGACTCAGAGGTATATCTGGCATGAAACATTCACACACATGGAAGCATTATCAGTGATGGACATTGACGTCTAAGCAAAGGGAGACTGCAGGAAGCAAAATAATGGGTGGGGCTAGGTTAAATTGGGTGGGGCTCCATCACAGGAGGTCAAAGACCTTCAGTTATGAACAAACAGCAGATGTAGCCATTCACTTATATGCACAGGCTGCCTCAGTGTGCACCCACTCTTTATAGCCACTTTACTAACTATATATGCACACCTCACATCCGACTGTTGTCAACAAAGCCAGCCTTAGGTAAAATGGAACCCTCGACAAAGTACTCCAAGGACCCCCTTGTTGCACACTAGTCACCCCTGTCCTACAATAACCCTCCACTGTTTGCCCCTCATTCTGGTCTCACACCACTAATATAGATTCCTTCTTCCTTGCTTTTTCACACTTTGTCTTAATTTATAGCTTCCCCCCATGCTTTTAACACACCTAACTGGCCAAGATTCTACTGTAAGAAGTGCAGAGGATTTAAGTGAATTAAGCCGGGGCCGGCCTTCAGAAGTCATAGGGTTCTAAATAACCTGAAGTGCATCTTAGAGAGATTTTTTACAACCCTTTGATTTAGAAATCTTGATGAGTGGATGGGAAATAGAAAATTCACCCCAGGAATCACTCCAGTGGCTCTACAAGACAGAGGCACTGGGAACTAGGGTCGGGTGGCATGATGCCAGGGTAATCCTATGGGCTAGGCTTGTAAAGGCTCCAGGGCCATTAGCCTAGTACACACCAGTGAACCTTTGAACCTATGAACTCATTGAAGCCAAGTGATGCCGACCGGTGTTTCTGCAGTTACGTCCTACTGACTACTCTAGGTATCAAATATTACTTGTCATATGTGCATTAATAATTCAAAAAACATGCTACGTACAAAATATTAAAAGATTTCATCTTAAAGCTTAGACAGTGGCAAACCCAACTTTATTGATATTAGACCTCTGACTAGTGCAGGTAAAGAGATAATTGTTCTTCTTGAAATATTTATTTATATTGTCATAAATGTTTTTTTTTTAATATCTTGACAACTAAGTAGCACAGGCAAAGCTGCTTAGTCTCATGTATAAGCCCTTGTATGGCTGAGCAAAATGCTGCTGACATTATCTGTGTAATTTGAGTGGTTGCTGAGCTATTGTAAGTTGTTTACAAACTATTACAAATTTAATAGTTACTGTGTTTAGTGTGACTTTTAAAATCCGATTTAAGACTTAAAACCGAAAGAATACTACCACTATAGTTTGTGCTGAAGAGTTTGACAGTTACACTTTTAGTAACCTCCATGGTTCCAGAGATATGAACTTTTGTTTGAAATTTGAGGACATAATGTCATTTTACCATAAATCTTAGGCTCCGCCTATTGGAAGTACAGGGAGAAACTTCCAGAGCTTCGCTGGACGGAATGAGTTAATGATGACATGAATAAAAAAATCACAAGTAAGGAAATACATTTAGTCTTTTTTTTTTTCTTTCAAGGAAAAGTAATTTGCATCTAAAATATAATATTCAAAGTTAATAAAGCAGTAGTTCCCTAAAAACTGAAAATACAAATACAAAGATACACAGATTTGATCTGGGAATACTGCCTGCCTTCCTGACCCTCTAAACAGAAATACTTAACTTCTGGGTACCCCTGCGGTGATAGACTGGGACAAAAGTAAAAGTACAGATGGCCAGAGGCATATATTATACAGCTGATGGGTCTGGGAGATAAAACAAAGCACATGGATAAAACCCATGCAGAGACAGGGAGTGATTGTAGACTCCACACAGAACTAATCACAGTCACAAACTCAACCAGAGAACCAAAGCTGTTAGATGGCAACTCAACTCAAGTGCAACAGCAACACTTTGCCAATGATCAACTGCTATCATACACACACTGCCTGTGCCTCTACATACAGCCACTTACTGAGTACAATGCTGATGTCTGATTATGATGGAGAGTGGCTATATATACAACTCTTTCAACACTGAATACTCAAAAACATTCACATTAGACCTGTACAATGCATTAAAACTAGATGGTTAAAATTTAGTTTTTTCATCTACAGGCACAGATGTCAGATGTTTAGTAGCAAACCAGTAGTTTAAATTTCTACAGAAGCTTTTAACATCTATAACAGTCTAAGTAATATAAACAGACGGAACAAAAATCAAACCTTTAAGTTAAAAGAAAACATGCTCATCAAATTCACAAAAGTTAAATTCACATTAAGGTTATGAGGCCCCCATTTATTGTTTCTTTATTGTCCTGAATGTCTCTAGAGCCCATACTTCTTTGCTGGTTCCTGGTTTCTTTATGTTTACATCCTCTACCTGTATGCCTTTTGTTAGTTGTAAAGCTGGATAGTTCTGGTGTGGGGTTAATTCCCCTGATTCAAAATAAGTATTAGTGGCTGATGACCATTAATAGCTTCAGGGCTTCCTTGTACCTGTGGCTACAAGAATGATATATTTTTTGCACTTGCTCTAACTGTTTCAGTGATATTTAATAACTCTGTGCTGCATTTATTTATTTGGTTGATTTTATCACTGTTTATTTCAGCCTGCATTGTTAAATAAACTTCATCTGCTTGTTACTATACTGCTCTTAGGTTGTTGTTTGCCTTGCATTTGTTCTGATATCTGTCTCCATTTTTTTTTCACACCCACCTGCCCAATTGTTGTTGTATTCTTAAAACTTGGTGGCTTTTGAGTTTCCCACCTGTATTATAAATCTGATATTGGACAGTCATCCCGGTCCTATCACATCAGCTCATTCTACTCAGTACATTGAGATACTTTGGAAAGGCCCACCCCCTTAGTTTCTTAACCTTGAATGATCTTCTGTTTCCTCCTTTACTACTTAACAAAAATACACTTTATTCAGCTGCTTTTACTGTATTTGTGTCTCTTCCTACTTTATTACTTTATTTTGCTTTTGCTGCTTGTTCTGAAAAGTGTTCAATTGCAATGATTCTGCTGCATTTATTACTGCTTGTTAGTAGCCTGATTAAATTGTAATTGTTTTTCTAAGCCTCTTAGTTTTTTTTAAAGACATGGGCCTCAGGCCAGTTATTTTATATTAACAAGGTTTGTGGTCTTCACTCTTGTGGGAGGAGAGGGTAGCCTCTGCCCTTCTGAGCTAGGAATTGCTGCATGAAGGCTTATTGTGCCTGTTGTTCTAAGTGTCTTTGTTCCAGTTTAAGGACTTGGGTTCTAGTTATTTTACATTAGGAAGATTTGTGGTCTAAACTCTTGTGGCAGGAGAGAATAACTTACATACTTCTAAGATGGGAATTGCTGGTTGAAGGCTCATTGTGTCTGTTATTCTGAAAGTGTCTTAGTTCTGGTTTAAGCACTTGGGCTCCAAACCAGTTATTTTACATTAGGAGGGTTGAGATCTAGACTCTTATGGCAGGAGACTGTGGTCTACACCCTTCTAAGCTGGGAATAGCCGGTGAAGGCTTATTGTGCCTGTTATTTAAGTATATTTATTCTGGTTTAAATATTTGGGTTTCAAACCAGTTACTTTACATTAGGAAGATATGTGGTCTAAACTTGTGTGGCAGGAGAGGATAGCCTATACCCTTATAAGCTGGAAATTGCTGGCTGAAGGTCTATTGTGTCTATTATTCTGAAGTGTCTTAGTTCTGACTTAAGCACTTGGGCTCCAAAATCAGTTGTTTTACATTAGGAGGGTTTATGGTCTAGACTATTGTGGCAGGACAGTGTGGCCTACATCCTTCTAAGCTGGGAACTGCTGGTGAATTGCTACTTTATTTAAATTTCATTTTTGCTGTTGTGATTGTGATTTTATGCACTTTGAATTTCTAATACTTCTGCATTTTATAGCATAGGTCAGATTCAGACTTGCTGAATCTAGACTGTTTGGTATCACTTGAGCGTTAAAACCAGCTCTTCACTGAGATACTGAATAATCTGAGGCATACGTTACTTTCAACTAACTATAAGTGCCTTTTTTGCTCTTATATTGCACTTTCAATTTGTATTTGCATTATACTGTCTGTTTGAATTGTCTGAACTGTTTTTTTGCCACATTTTACTGTATGCACTAGTTCAGTTGTAGCATAGTGCAGTTCCAGGTTTGCTGTTTCTGGGTCTATTTTGTAACTTTTGAACATCAAATTCAAGCCATCTCTGTTGGTGAAGGCCATTCTGTACCCTTGTGGGAGGAGAGTGCTTTCTGGGTCCCATCTGATCCAGGGTGATTGGAATGTAACTCAGAAACAGCATCCTTATTGGCTCATTTGAGTTAAAAGGGTTATTTCTTGTTTTATTTAAACCCCAGGTTTGCATTTATTTGTGTGTTGCACACCACCATGCACTGTTGCATAGCAGTGGTTACCATTGGTGGTTATAGATGCAAACGTTTTGTTTGTTAAATTTTCCCTTAGCATTTTGCTTGTGGTCCTCCAGAGGTTTTTCGCAACCTTGCTCTACTGCCAGGTGAAACAGTAAACCTAGCCTCAGAGATACCAACACACCTCTCACCCACTAGCTATTCCTAAGTGTGACCTCTTTTCCTGAAGAGATAAATTTACCTAACATTATGGATGGACAATTTCCCACAGTTTCTCCAGCCAGCTTGGTCAACATGGGCATCCTGAGGCAGTCTAGCAACTGTCTTATGTTCAGCTCTTGTGAAGTCCTCCAAAGCAAAATAGGAATCCAAATTAGCTTTCTCAGCTAAAGAAAACCATAAGGTGTTCTTTAGTTACATCTGTAACCTAAAAGGAAAGGTCCAGATTTGTGCCGAACTGATAGTTATGATACCATATATGCTGAACCTGTAGACATCGCTAACCTGGGTTTACCGACATAATGTTGAATTTCATAATGTCTAATAGTCATTTGGTTGAAAAATAACATCTCAACCCAAAACATTGAATTATCAAAATGTCTACAGTCATTTCATTGAAAAAGCAATGAGATCAACCCTACTATTTTGCAGGGGAGCTATGCCCCCCCCCCCACACACACCCTACTTAAATATATCAACTCCAAGATCGCACTACAGTGCAGAAATGGGCAAATTCGATACTTTCAACATTGTATGTTTAGACTAATTTTATTTCAACATTTTGATCATCCAATATAGTGTATTCAACCAATTCAGTTTCAACCATTTAGCATTCAACATTATGTCGGTAAACCAGCTAACCTGTTGGCTGACAGGTTCTGTGAAAACTTCACTACCCTGTTCCTGCCACACGTATCCCATGACTGCTACCACCCATCCCCTACCTTGTATCTCTAAAGAGCAGGTTGTAAACGCCCTCTCTAAGGCCAAAAACACAGCATCTATTGGACCTGATAACATCCCAGGCTGTGTCCTACATGGGCTCCAACAAGAATTAGCAACACCATTGTGTCCTCTTTTCAGTCATAGTCTCAGCACTGGCTTCATCCCAGCTGAATGGAAAATGGCCACCATTATTCCCTTGCACAAAGGTGGTGCTTCCACTGATTCCAGGAACTATAGACCTATTGTCCTGACTAGCCTTATCTGCAAGGCTATGGAGCAAATCATCATGAACCTTATCAACAAAGATATAGGTAATGTCCAAACACTTGACCCTACTCAGTTTGGATTTGTTAAAGGGAGAGCATGCCTGTTAAACCTGGCGGTCCTCTTCAAGACAGTCACCAAGGCCTTGGACAAGGGGAAATCTGTGCATACAACCTACCTAGACTTAGCCAAGGCTTTTGACATTATCCCCCACTCAGGCATCATTGACAAAATCACCCAGCTAGTTATCAACATTTCTATCATTAGATGGGTCGCTAACTGTCTCACTAATAAACACATCTAGTCAAAATAGGGGAATCCACCTCCAACAGCAGACCTGTAACCAGTGGTGTTCCACAGGGATCAGTCCTAGGACCTCTACTGTTTGGAATCTATTTCTCACAAATACAAGTACAAACTAAAGGTCTGTGGTTGACAGAGTTTCCTGATGACTGCAAATTGGGAGCAGTCACAGAATCTCCAAATGATGTCAACATCCTACGAGAGGGTCTTACACAAACAAATGATTGGTGCCAAAGTCATGGCCTTAACCTCAATGCCAAAAAATATATTATCATCCCTTTCAGTAAGAGCGATGTTCCTCCTAACTACCCCATCAGTAACAACACCTAAGTATGCACTCAGTGGCAAGAGACATGGGCACACAGGTTGACAGCAACCTTACCTTTGATCACCATGTCTCCACAGTGGTAAGAAGGGGATTCTGTATTGCTCATCTCATAAGTAGGGGTATTGCCTCCAGAAAAAAAAATGAAGTTAGAACCTCCCTGTACTCTTCCCTCATCAGGCCAATAACTGAGTACAACACCCCTTTTGGTTCTTAACTTTCCAAGCAGCTGCAGCAAATGGAGAGACCAGAAAGGTTCCTCACAAGGAAAATTCAAGGTCTTCAGCATCTGTCCTATGTGGATTGTCTGAAATCACTGTCACTTTATTCTGTTTCATACAGACTACTCAGAGGCGATCTCTACTTTGCATACAAGGCAATCTCTGACCCTGCTTTGCTGGAAATGCTGCATATCCACAAGTCAAATGGTATACGGGCTACTCCCTCTAAACACCTTAACCTGGTATGTGACATTAATAGAACCTGCTGGAGGGGCATATTTGTCTTCCAGAGGTTACCAAATATTTAGATCAACCTCCCAGCTTATGTCAAACAGAGCAGCTCATTGGCCCTCTTCAGACATAATCTGGATGATTGGATGGGTAATCGTAACTTCACCCTGGGGGTTCCACCTGTGACCCTCTTGGACAGGGGCAATAGGTACTGATTGTGGAAATAAGGGTAGAGGTTGGCTAGGCTTGTAAGTTCCCTAGGGCCATTAGCATAGTAACCTCCTGTGATCGTAGGATCCTATGAAGACTGCATGGAATCAGTAGTGGTGTCTTCCCTATAGCTGTTAACATGACCAAAAAAAGCAAGTTTTCTTTTATAATATTTGTTGGAGTCAGACACACATTGCAAATTGTTAGCAAAATGAGCACATTTATGTTGCTTCATTTTTATAAATGTCACACCCCTCTAATAGTCTGTGAGATCTCTGTTACATTTTCTAACTTTTTTTAGTTTCTAATTCCTTACCAAGTGTTTCAAGAGACTTGATGATTTCGTTACACAATACTGGAAACAATTCATGCTGCGAAAACTTATCCACCCTGTCTAATTGCAGCCACGTATTAGCAAAAAGATGTTAATATAGAGCCTATTAGTCTAGCAACTTTGCAAGTATATGAAAGTAGTAGCTGTCACAGGCATTCAACATTTCTAACTGTTCTTCACAGAAAACTACTAGAGTTTCAACAAGTAACAAAGAAGCAACTTACTGAATGGTATGCTACTTAGAAAGGAAAGAAGCATTGTCATACCTAACCCAGGGTCTTTATAAATTCTTAAACCATATAGCACCATTCCCTAAGACTGGTAAGCGTTAAGTAGCTTCACATGCAATGCAATAGCCCTTGCTTTCTTGGAAACATTCAGTAAATCCCCAAAAAATGTTTTCTTATATCTCTCTCTCTTTGCCATCACAGCCCTTGCTTCTTTGGATGCATTCATTAAATAAAAAAAAATTCTAATCTCTTTCTCTCTGTCATCACATTTTAATCAGAAGTATTCATCATTCTGGTAGAACCAGTAAGTGTCATGCCTTGAACATTTTCCCATGATTCAGGGAAACAACTTAATTCACCTCTGTCACCAAAAGGATTATTAGAATACAAATTATATGGGTTTGAAGCAGCCATTACAGTTAATTTGGAAGCCCCTGCCTACCTTACTAATGCGTACTAATCCAAAGTCTAACTCTGCCTCTGATCCCAACACTAACACTACATCTTAGCTTAAGAAGAACCTTCTTGCAACACTAAAACTATTCAACTTTGAGGTTACTGTTTGGGGGGACGTTTTGGTGTTAAGATCAGGAAAGGAAATTGTTTTCTTTTCTCTATCTTTTGCAGGTTTAGTATTTAGAGCATTCAATGTTATGTATGTCCAAATATCTTAATGAGGTTATTTTATGTTTGTCATTAAATACAAGCTGAAGTACCTCTGACAAAATGATTGCTGCTCTGTAGTAAATTCCCATATGGTGATTATTACACTTTCCCTTCCATCTGCTACTGTAAACATTTAACTGATCGTATTTCTTAACTACATGCTTCTACTTAAACTTCCTTCTCCCTCATTGTACCACTACTTACTAATTTAACTGGTTGTATCCCTTAACTACCTACTTCTATTTAATCCTCCTTCTCCCTCATTGTACCACTACTTACTAATTTAACTGGTTGTATCCCTTAACTACCTACTTCTACTTAATCCTCCTTCTCCCTCATTGTACCACTATTTACTAATTTAACTGGTTGTATCCCTTAACTACCTACTTCTACTTAATCCTCCTTCTCCCTCATTGTACCACTACTTACTAATTTAACTGGTTGTATCCCTTAACTACCTACTTCTACTTAATCCTCCTTCTCCCTCATTGTACCACTACTTACTAATTTAACTGGTTATATCCTTTAACTACCTGCGTCTACTTAATCCTCCTTCTCCCTCATTGTACCACTACTTACTAATTTAACTGGTTGTATCCCATAACTACCTACTTCTACTTAATCCTCCTTCTCCCTCATCGTACCACTACTTACTAATTTAACTGGTTGTATCCTTTAGCTACCTGCATCTACTTATTCCTCCTTCTCCCTCATCGTACCACTACTTACTAATTTAACTGGTTGTATCCCATAACTACCTACTTCTACTTAATCCTCCTTCTCCCTCATTGTACCACTACTTACTAATTTAACTGGTTGTATCCCTTAACTACCTACTTCTACTTAATCCTCCTTCTCCCTCATTGTACCACTACTTACTAATTTAACTGGTTGTATCCCTTAACTACCTACTTCTACTTAATCCTCCTTCTCCCTCATCGTACCACTACTTACTAATTTAACTGGTTGTATCCCTTAACTACCTACTTCTACTTAATCCTCCTTCTCCCTCATCGTACCACTACTTACTAATTTAACTGGTTGTATCCCTTAACTACCTACTTCTACTTAATCCTCCTTCTCCCTCATCGTACCACTACTTAACTTACTTAAAATCAAATTTTAATCTTTGTCTTCTCTTGTTTTCCATCTTCTACAACCTTATATAAATGCACAATCTATCTCTTATTTTGTCTTCTTCCTATAGTCACAAATTGTATGATGCAGGGTTAGCATTAATCATCTGTTACAGCTAATTATGTATGCAAATATGTACATGTAACCAAGATGAAATATTATATACAATGTGGAAAATGAAAAAAAGAAGTTATGTCTTACCATAACGTTCCATCTGTGTTGTTCATTTTTTCATTCATCACTGATGGGTTCAGATCCAAACCCTCGGAACCAAGTCAGCCTATTGTGAATAAAAAACGTAGAACCAATGCCAACAACACACCAAAACTCCAAAAGTAAAGGCTTCTGATGGTCAATAAAGACTGGAAAATGAATCGGCGTTACCGTACAAAAACTTTATTCCATGCTTTTGTCTAAAACAGACAGTCCCTTCTCCCTGTTACCTCAGATCAAGTTTGCCCATGATAAACCACAAAAGCAGAGGCCCCTTCTGAGAAAATGCCCTAAGACACCACTTGGACCCAAATTATCCCCCAGGAGACTTTGGAGGGGGAAGGAGGGTGGGAAGTGATGAATGAAAGAAGATGAACAACGCAGATGGAATGTTATGGTAAGACATAACTTCTTTATCTGATGTTGTTAATCTTCTTTCCATTCATCACTGATGGGACAGAATCCCAAGCTACCTTGAGACACATGGGCGGCCCATATGGAAGGACGTTCCTGAGTACCATTGATTCGAAGGCATCTCTCCCTCTGGAGACCACATCCAATTTGTAATGATTGATGAAAGTGTGGGGTCGAGTGGCTGCTGCGCAAATGCCATCCATAGAAACCCTAGAGTGGAAAACTACAGATGTCGCCATAGATCTAGTGGAATGGGCTTTAACCAGTGACATAGGTTATTTTGTGGAAGAGTAAGAGAAGCATATACAGTCCCTTTGCTATTTTGATAAAGTAACCTTGGATACAGAATTTCCCATTCTAGGTCCCGAAAACGTAATGAAAAGCAGGTCAAACTTACGCATAATTTTGGTTCTGTCTAAACAGAATCTCAGTTGTCTGTGTACATTCAAGGAATGTAGGCAATACTCTCCTTTATTAGAAAATTTCAGAAAGAACACTGGTAGGTCAATGGACTGATTGATGCAGAAGTAAACAACCTTGGGGAGGAAAGATGGATTCCTCCGGAGTGATACTCTGTCCTTGTGAAAGACCAAATAGAGTCTTTTGATGCATAATGCGTGTGACTCCAAAACCCATCTGGCTGACGTAATGGCTACCAAGAACAAGGATTTCCAAGACAAGAATTTCAGGTCACACTTTGCTGCGGGTTCAAAGGTGGGTTGAGTCAAAGACTGTAGAACTAATGTGAGGTTCCATGTATCTATAGGCTGTCTGACTGGGGGCCTGATGTGTGAAACTCCTTTGAGAAAGGTTTTACATAAACGTAGTGAGATGAGAGGTGTACCATCCAGCCCATTATGGTAATTTAAAATTGCAGCCAGATATACTCGTATGGTAGAGGCTGCGCCATCCTCTTCAAAAAACCTAGACAAGTATTGCAAAACCGCTGTGATTGGAGCAGAATACGGATCTAGTATGTTATCCTTTGACCAGAGAGAGACCCTTTTCCATTTGTCTTAATACAGTCTTCTGGTGGATGGTTTAGGAGAGGCCAGGATAATATCCCAAACAGGTGAGGTGAGATAAGCCTGCCTGGCAATTAACAGAAATGGAGAAACCAAGCTGTCAGCTTGAGACTGGACAGATTCGCGTGGCTCAACCCTTGGGGGTGAGCAATCAGATGTGGAAGAGGGTCCAGAATCCATGGCGGGTATACCAGATGAGGCCAAAGGAAGGGGAACCAAACTTGTTGAGGCCAAAAAGGGGCTATGAGAATCACTTTGCATTTCAACCAATGAGCTTTCTTTAAGAACTGTGGAATCAGAGGAATGGGGGATAAGCATAAAGAAGTCCTGTGGGCCAATCTTAGAGCATCCCTCGGGGCCTCCCCTTTGGGGGGAACAGGGTAAAATAGCTGCTGCACTTGTTGTTCGATAGAGAGGTGAAAAGGTTGCAGCATGGCTGGCCCTAGTGGCTGAAAATTTCTGCCGCCACATCGGGATTGAGGGACCACTCATGAGGCAGGAGAATACATCTGCTCAACTTGTCTGCAATCATGTTGGAGTTCCCCGGGATATGCGTTGGTATCAGAAAGTGGTTGGAAGCTATCTCCCACTGCCAAATCCTCATGGCTTCTTGACAAATGGGGTAGGACTTGGTTCTTCCTTGCTTGTTGATATACCAGACTATGGACATGTTGTCTGACTGAATTGCAATTGTCCCAGAAGGAAGAACTGGATGGAATGCCTGCAATGCTAACAGCACTGCTCTCAGTTCTAGAATGCTGATATGCAGGTTGGCCTCCAAAGTGGACCATGTGCCTTGGACCATCGTTCCCTGGAAATGTCCCCCCTACCTGATCAGAGAAGCATCCGTAGTTACAATGGCCTTGGACTGAGGGGACTGGAATGGGCGGCTCCAAAGTTCAGTGTCTGGCGTCATCCACCAAAGAAGGTCCTGCTTACAAGAATTGGTTATCTGGATCTGGGAATGTAGAGGGTGATGATTCGGGAACCACTGAGAAAGAAGAAGCCATTGGAGAAGTCGCATGTGCAGCTTGGCAAGAGGCACTTTCGGGAATGAAGCTGCCTTGGATCCTAGGGCCTAAAGAACCTCTCTCGCTGAGACTTTGTTCTGACAGAGTATCACCTGGAATTGAAGCCTCAATCTCTGCAGTCTGTGAGCTGGGAGTGATACCAGACAGGATCAGGTGTTGAAGACTGCTCTGATGAATTCTATCTGCTGGGTAGGGACCAGGTTTGACTTCTCCCAGTGTATAGTTATCCCCAAAATCTCCACCAGAGAAAGTGTGTATTGTAGGCCTGTTACCAGAAAATGCTTGGTGGGAGTGATGAGGAGCCAATTGTCCAATATGGAAACACCCAGAATCCTTCCAGTCTCAAGTGAGCTGTAACCATGCACTTTGTGAACACTCTGGGGGCTGTAGAGAGACTGAACAGCAGGGCAGGAAACTGGTAATGATTGGCTACTAGTCGAAAGCGAAGCAGACTCTTGGAGCGCTTGTCCATTTCGATGTGGTAATACACATCCCGGAGATCTATCGAGCACATCCAATTGTTCTCCCTCAGAAAAGGGAGGATGGACTGAACTGTGACCATTCGGCATTTGGTTTGGATGACAGACTTGTTCAAGCTGCTGAGATCCAGAATGGGTCCCCAGTCCCCTGTCTTTTCTGTCACCAAAAAGAATCTTAAGTAAAATCCGGATCCGCATTGGTCTAGTGTGACTGGTTGGATGACTCTTTTTTTGGCATAGCTTTTCTATTTCTGAAGCTGCCTCTTCCCTCTGACTGGGTGGAACGTTGGGAAGTTTTGTTGGAAGTTTCAGATAAGAAATAAGGGGAATGGTGTAACCTCTGGTAATTATACTCTGCTCCCAACGATCAGTGGTAATAGAGTGCCAGGCAGCTTGGTGCAGAGAGAAATTACCCCTGACTGCTTCCAGAGGCAAGCAATCAGGCAGCTCTTTAGGAGTGCTAGTAAGACTGCCCAGAGAAAGAGTCTCTGGAGCCTTGGTTATGTGGACCCGATCTGCCTCTATGGGGCATCTTCCAGAGTTGTTACACCCTCTGCTGCTGGGGTATCATCACCATGTGCGGCATGGAAAGGACCCTGAGATTTTTTGTGCCACATCTATCCACTCCTCTGGTTCCTGGAAAAGGAGAGTTGAGGGTTGGAAAAACAAAGGCCTATGACAGATAAGGTCTTACCATCTTGTTCACACCTGGCTAGTGTGTCCTTCACTTTGGAACCAAAAAGGGAGGATGCTTCGATGGGAGCATTCAGAAATGAGACTAGAAGGGATACGTGAGGACACAAATGTGCATCCAGGCATGCCTCCTCATAACTATGCCTGAACCCGCAGCTCTAGCCACCCCTTTGGTTGCATGTGAAAGCAACCTCATGGACAAGATGAAGATCAATTCCAGAGTAGCATGCTGCGAGGCAACTTTGTCCCATACCTCATTATTCACCTGTCCTGTGAGTGTTCCAGAGAGTTCTGAAATCAAGTCTCTTTGGAGCCTCATAAAATGTGCCAAATAGTTTAGGGACCGAATGGCAAAGGTTGCTGATGCAAATACTCACTTCCCCAATCTGTCCATGGCCTGGGACTCTCTGTTGGGCAGATGGACAGCAGGACTCTCTTCAGCCATATCCTTTTTTGTGGCCACGGCCACCACCATAGCGTCAACTGGTAATCCGCTGGACCAGTGTGGGTTCTCCTCGGGAGGGGAAAGAATTTTGTCAGGTCTCCAAGGGATCACCTCAATAGAGTCAGGGTTCTTCCATGAGTGTTGCAGTACGAGCTGGACTAGCTTGTCAGCAAACGGGGTCACCCATGAGGTAGATGGCCAGGCACAGAAAGGCTGCAGGAACATGGACTCCTCAGATTAAGCACTGGAGGGCTTCCAGTCAACCCTCTGCTTTAACATTTCGATAATGTCTTCAAAGGAGACATCATCAGGGGGTGACTGTGGGGACCCTTCATCATCATCGTAATCTGTGTTTTCTGTTAGAGACTCCTCAGGCGAGTCAACATGCTTACTCTTGCATGATCTCTTCCTTGGGGGTTCCTCAGTTGGGGCTTCCAAGGAAGACTTGGTAGAGTGGGTACCCTAAACTGGGTTTCTTGCGGCTTCCCTGCCCAGTGTCCCAGGGAGGTGGTCTGTGGCAGTTGTAGCTCAGGGGGAGAAAACTGGGGTTCCAACATTGGCAGAATGGTTCTAGAAGCGAGACCCCTCTCCATCACATGGACAGCAGGCCTGCCTGAAGAGTGATGGGAGCCTGGAACTGAGAAGGACAACCTTGGAACCGTGGTCACACCCTGCTCCGTCAAACCCGCTCCCGAGGATGGAGCCTCAAGCCAGATCGGCACAGACGAGGCTACCGGCACTGAGGACGGAACCCAAGGACCACACGGAACCATGCACCGAACCAAGGAGCCCTCCGCCCAATCATGAGATTGAGGAAGGCCCAGTACAGCAGGAACTGTGGACCAAAGGGACAGACCCGAAGCCTCAGTGAGGTCCACTACAGGTGCCGAGATGGGGGGTTTCGAGAAGGATGTTAGAGCAGAAGGCTACAGAACTGGAATGACCAAAGGAGGAGAATAGGATGGAGTCCATGGAAAGGTCAACCCAAGTTTTGCCAGAGGATGGGTCTTGGAAGGCATGGGTATCCCCCTGGCTACCAAAGGCTAATCCACAAGACGCACTACATCAAGTTCTGAAAGACTCCTGGTGGATCTAGTGGATACCCTGGATGGGGAGTTAGGTTGATCTAAGAATGGGTTATACACTTGACCTAAGAATGGGTCTATGGATGGAGAGTCCATGGTGCATGGTCTACTGGCACTGATGTCTCGAGATTAGAGACCGGAAGTAGTGGGGTCAAGTCCAGTGTTGCTGTAATAGAACTCGGTGCCGAAGGGACACTTGGAGCTGAAACGGGAGGTTCAGTCATCACTGCAGTGGTATGCATCAAAGGTGTGCATTGTGCCGAAATGGCCACAGGTGCCAAAGTCATAGCAGACGAGGTGAGGTCTATAGTTGGTGCCGGAGGTAGTATCAGAGCTGGCAATGAAGCTGGTACCGATATAGGAATAGTGGAAGTGCTTGTTGCAGATGAGGACGGCAGATTTATGCTCCGAGGATAACTTTTGAATTTTCAGTTTCACAGACTTGCCCTGATCACCTGAGGGTGATGAGGGAATTGAATGGGGCCTTTTCTTAACTTTCATAGGAGGAGTTGAGACCTCCATCGCAGAAAGGGCCTTAAAAAGAGAGATTTAAGCAGTCCCTTCAAAATTAGTTTATTCTTGCGCTCGTTCAGCGTGCGTTGGTTGAAACTTTGGCAAATCTCACAGGGAGGCTGCACTGAAAGGTGGGGCACCCCCAAACAATAAACACAACCATCATGAGAGCCACTATTCGGTAGTTTACCATTACACGAGGTTTAGTGTTTTATCCGACGTCTTGAGAAGTAAGCACAACAATTCAAAACTTCAGAAATAGTGAAACTCTAATTTCCTAAGAAAGAAAAGATTTAAACACACGCCGAAAATATCAACAAACCCAATATCAAAACACACCAACTAGAGTAGAAAGAACAGGGAAGAAATACCAAGTATGGTATTCAAGGAATACCACAAGGGTAAAGAGAAAAGGGCCGTACCAGCAAGGGTACTGAAAAAGGTTACCAATGGGTAGAAATAGAGAGAAATATATCTTAACACTACTGTAATTCAACAGTAAAAGAACTATAGCTCACACATTTTTAGAAAAAAACAAGTTTTTCACACAAATAACAAAAAAGTTTCCACTTAGCTGAGAGCTCAGCTGAAGCGCGGCTTTACGGCTACTCGGTAAACGAGATCTGAGGTAACAGGGAGAAGGGCATTGTGGGTAGAAGCTTAGCTCGAGAGTTTTTGGCTGGCGCGAGCTTGGTAATAGGCCGACTCAGTTCCGAGGGCTCGGAACTGAACTCATCAGTGATGAATGGAAAGAAGATTAACAACATCAGATTATACTTTATATTGTCTATGTGTATGAATATTGGATCTTTCCTCCCCAGGTATCTACTAAAAAAGGTTATCTATCCTATCAGATTTTCCCAATCAACAAAGATAAACAAAATAAAAATAAATAAATAAGTTTAATTATATATAATAGAATTATATTTTTAATATAAGCATACTAATAATTAATGCTAGCATGAAGAAGATAAGTAATTAAATGTATTAATGCATTTAAGTCTGTAAGTGTGTGTGCATCTATATATATATATATATATATATATATATATATATATATATATATATATGTGTGTGTGTGTATAGGTCTACTTCATAACACTGAAATTTTATAATGTTGAATTTCATAACACTGAGACCATAACATCAAACATTTAAAAAACTGAAAACCCAAAACATTGAAAACTCAGAACATTGAAAGTGTGATTCATATCACTGAAAACTATATTGCACAAGTTTAAGATCCCCTCCACCTACAACAACACCTAAGTAACACACATTCTACTACGTTTTGCAGGGGGGCAAGCCCCACCTGCACCCCCCACCCCCGTAAATTAAATAATTAAATATACCAACTCCAAGATCGCACTACAGTAGAAAAAAGTTAATTTTGTAACCTCAGTGTATAGTGAGGTTAGGAAATTAACTTTTTTCCATGGTAGTGTGATCTTGGAGTTGGTATTTTTAATTTACGGCGGGGTTGTGAGGGGCATAGCCTCGCACATGGGGGTGCAGGGGGGCTTGCCCCCTTGCAGAAACATAATAGAAAGTGTGTTTGTTTGTTAGTTAGGTGTTGTTGTAGGTGGAGAGAATCGTATTTACATATGCACTGTAGTTTTCAATGTTATAAAACACACTTTCAATGTTCTGAGTTTTCAATGTTTTGGGTTTTCAGTGTTTTGGGATTTAGATGTTTTGGTCTCAATGTTATGAAATTTCAGTGTTATAAAGTAGACTCATATATACTTTTATATATATATATATATATATATATATATATATATGGGATCTGTACAGATACTCGACTGCATCTTTCACCGAATCCCAATTTGGTGAGCATACTTGCGCGAAAGTGTTGTTCACCGAAGCAGCACTTTTGCATAAGTATGCTTGTTGTTCCGAGTTTCAGACTTAATAACCTTCAGAAAAAGGATGCTACTAGAAAGTATATTATTCTAGCAACTTCCTAACTATATAAAAGTAATAGCTGTCACAGTCATAGAATTTTCTTAAGCCGATAGTCGTGCATGTGTGTGTGTTTCTGTTTGTGTGGTGGAAGGCACTGATGCTCTCAACTGTCTCTGCTTTTACAGAATGCCCCTGTTTTTTTCTCTCTTCATGTTTTGATTTGTTCCTCATAAAATTTTATATATTTATGGGAAATCAGTGATGACTACTGCCGATAATGACATATGTTTAAGTTTCAGGCTTAACAGCCTTTAGAAAAAGCATGATAAAGCAACGTGTATTATTTTTGTGAGTCTAAATATAATGCCAATTGCTGTGAAAGAGCTGAGGTGCCCAGTCACAGTTGTACAAGTGGCTATAACTGGTGATCATGTGTATGCGGGAGAGGTATGAGTGTTTTCAATTGTTCCTGATTTTGCAGAATGTTCATGTTATTTGCTTCATAGCTTGGTCATTTCATCATAAAGTTTATATTTCCTTCTTCTTCTTCTTCTTCTTCTTCTTCTTCTTCTTCTAGTAAATAATTTAGGAATGCAGCCTGTAAATTATGACAAACATTTGAGTTTCAGTCTTAACAGCCTTCAGAGAAAGCATGCTAATTTCTAAGTATTTAGGAGCAATTGCTGTCCCTGATTTCAGTAATTTTCCACCACCGCGGTGGTGGTGCTGCGGTAGCGTTGTCGCCTCACAGTAAGACACTGTCCGGTTCGATTCTCAGCTAGAGCATCTTCTGCATGGAGATATGTGTGAATGGGCATACCTTCATTGAAGGTTGTGTGTCAGGGCTGGTAACTCGACACGTAAAAATCAACTACCAATCATTAGCAGACCGGAGTTCTGCTGTGGCAACCCTTAGCTGGGAAAAGCCGAAAGACACAAACAAATTCTTTATTTTTCTACTTGCTTCCTGAACTACAAGGCTGAGAGTTATGTGTATGGGCGTGAGTAGCATGGCTGTGAGTTGCACAGTGTATTCTGACAGCAGTGAGCTATGAAGAGTCATTTGTCGGTGACGCTTATTTCTGCATTTATCTTTCATTTGATTGCAGTCAAACATTTAAGATGTACAGTCACTGACTGTAACTAATGGGTTTGGGGATTGTATGTGATGAAAATGATTGTCAGTTTTTTGAGAGCCAATATAGTAGAATGAATTTCTCCAAAACTTTGAAAGGCAAGAATGTCACATTGCAAAAAAAAGTTCTTGCGCATAGCTCTCAACCTTTTAGCACAAAAAATCTGGACAAAGCCAAAAATTATGGGGGACAAAGACCCAAAAGGAACAAATTTTATATATTGCTCTTATAAACTTAGAAAGTTGTTAGAATAAAAGGTTTTGTGTTACGATGTATTTTCTGAAGGATATAAAGCCTGAAACTCAAATGCCTGTCATTATTTAGTGAATTCTATCCTCACGATTGGCCCCAAAAATTCAAAAGAACAAAAATTTTATTTTATGAGAAGAGACCAAAACTATGCGGTACAAATCTGGATATTCTGTGAAAATCTGGACAGTTGAGAGGTATGTTCTTGGGTGACGCTTAACAAAATACGTCACATTCTTTCATTTTGATGACACATGCCTGTAACAAACATTAAGGTTTTTTTTTTTTTTCTATGAGGGGCATTATCTCCCAGGCAAATGAAAAGCATGATCTGAGATCAACACAGTAGATTGAATTTCGCTGAAACCATGAAAGGCAACGATCTCAAACTTTGTGAGAATCTTACTAGGCTGCCACTTAACAAAAGGCATCCCATAGCTTTTCCAAGCATGCCTATTACAAAAATTGGGGTCTTTCATTTATTTATGTGTAGCATAATTCCATTTCACTTGAAAAGCATGTATTAAGATACAGGATAGTACACTGACTTTCTCTGAAACTGTGAAATGGAAGAATGTCAAAATTTCCATGAAACTTCCCTGAGTAAAGCTTAACAGATGATATCACATTCTTTTAATTTGACAATACATACCTGTTTGAAATCTTCAGGTTTTCTATCCTATGTGCAGCATATCTCCAAGGTACTTTAGATGTACACTTTGAGAGCCAGGATAGTGAAAGTCAGAATGTCAAACACCCCATCAAACTTCCTTGGGAGACACTTCGCAAATGACATCCCATTCTTTTATTTTGACAATGCTTACAGTGTACACCTCTTACAAACATTCAGGTCTTTCTTCTATATGTGTAACATATTGCCAAGGAACTGGAGAATCAGACTTTGACATGTGAAGACTAGTCATGAATTTTTCCAAAACTGTGAAAGGCAAGAATACTAAATTTGTAATTCGTTACCTTAGCTAATGCTAAACAAAAGAAATAACATTATATTATGTTTATGGCATACACCCATTCTAAACATTTAAGTCTTTCTTTTGTATGATAAGCATATCTGAAAGGCACGAAAGATTCATGCTTTGAGAGCCTTGATAGGAGGCTGAATTTCTCTGAAACAGTAAAAGGCAAGAATCTTCATTGGGTGGTACTTAAAAATACATCACATTCTTTCATTATGATGAAACACAACATTTTACAAATATTCAGGTCTTTATTTCTTTCTTTATCTCAACATAACTGCAAGGTGTCTTCAAAGTGTGTTTTGAGGGCCAGGATATTAGAATTAATTCCTCCAAAACAGAGAAAGTTAAGAATTTTAAACCTTGCAAGAAATGTTTACAAAAATGTGTCAAATTCCTTTATTTTTATTCTTTATACCTTTAATAAACATTCAAGTCTTTCTTTTTATACATGCTGCATATCTCAAAGGCACCCATGCAGCATGTTCTGAGAGCCAGGACAGTAGACTGAATTTTACTGACATTGTGAAAGGCAGGAATGTCAAACATGAAAAGCACGTTGCTTGTGTGATACTTAACAAAAAACATTGCATTCCTTTTCCTCTCATCACACAGATACACACACCTCTTGCAAACTTTCAGGTCTTTCTTTTGCACATGCAGCATAAGCGCAAAACAAATAAGAAGCATCTTTGAACAGGAAGGACTGTAGACTGAATTCCACTGAAACTGCAAAAAGGAATGAATATTAAACCTTGTAAGAACCTTACTTGAGATGCTTAACAAAAGACATCATAGTCATTAATTCTGATGGCACAAACCTCTTACAAACATTCAGGTCTTTCTTTCATATGTGCAGCATAGTTCTAAGCCACGTGACAAGCGTATTTTGAGATGTACAATAGTACACTGAATTTCTCCAAGACTATGAAAGTCATGAATTTCAAATTTTGCAAGAATGTTCCTTAGGTGTTGTTTAACAAAAGCAAAGCATTCCTTTATTTTCATGAAGCACACTTATTGCAAACACTCAGGTCTTTCTCTTGCATATGCTGCATATCTCTTAAGATAAATTAGAAGCATGTTTGGGAGTCCAAGCAATAGACTGAATTTATATGAAAGTGTGAAAAGCAAGAATGTCATACATTATAAGAAACATCCCTGAGTGATACATAACAAAACAAATCAGTCTATTATTCTGAGAACATGCCCATTTTACAAACATTCAAATCAATCTTTTGTGTGTACAGCATATCTCCAAAACAGCTGAGATGCATGTTTTAATAGCTATGTTAGTAGACTGAATTTCTCTGAAACTGTAAGAGGCAAAAATGACAAACTTTGCATGTTACCTGGGTGATATTTAACAAAAGACACTACATGCAACACACCTCAAAGGCACTTGAGATGTATTCTTTGAGTCAAGCTATTAGTGCTCAACGTAGGTAAACAGTGAGAGGAATGAATGTCAAACTTTTCAGGAAAGCTCCTTGGGTGATGCATAATAAATGACATCACATTTCTTTATTTTGATAATGCACACCGCTTACAAACATTCAGGACATTATTTTGTATGTGCAGTACATTTCCAAGACACATCATATGAAATCTGTGACAGACAGGCTATTAGACTGATAGGCAAGACTGCCAAACTTCGCAAGAATCTTTCTTGAGCGATGCTTATTAAAATACATCACATTTCCCTATTTTGACAATGAGCACCTCTTGCAAACACTCAGGCCTTTTTGTATATACAGTTATCCAAGGCATCGGAGATACCTGCTTTGAGAGCCAGGATAACACAATGAATTTCTCTAAAACTGTGAAAATTAAGAATACTAAAATTTTGTAAGATGCTTCTTTGGGTGAACCTTACAACTGTCATTAATTTTGATGAAGGACACCATTTCCAAACATTCATCATTCTTTTGAATAGGCAGCATAACTCCAAAGAACTTGAGAAGCATGCCTCGAAGTAACTCAGGTAATGCCTACCAAAGGCATCAAGTTCCATTATTTCTTAACACACACACTTCTTACAAAACATTCAAGTCTTTTTTTGTATGCTCGAATATCTGCAAGGCACCTATAACTCCTGCTTTGACAGCCATGATCATAGGCTGAATTCCTCAGTAACAGTGAAAGGTAATAATGTCAAACTTTGCAAGCATCTTCCTTGGGTCATACTTAACAAAAGACATCACATTTCTTTATTCTGATGACACATGCCTCTTAAAAATATTCAGATCTTTCATTTGTTCATAGATGAATAAAAGGCTAACTGCCCTGAAAGACTACATAAAGCCTATCAATAGTCCAAAGCCAGAATCAAACCACACACCTTGTGTTTATGGGGTAAGACAGTGTCCAGTATGCCATACCCACCTATTATATATTTCCAAGTTGCATGAGAAGCATAGTTTGAGAGCCAGGATTAGTGAATTTATTTGGAATTCTGAAAGGCAGGAATATCAATTTTTGCAAAAAAATGTTTTTCAGTAATGCTTAACAAAAAACATCATATTCCTTTATTTTCAGATGCTCACTTCTTACAAACATTTAAGTCTTTGTCTGAGAAGTATATCTCCAAGGCAAATGAGAAGCATGTTTGGAGATCCAGGATCATAGACTGAAACCATGAAAGGCAGGAATCTCAGACTTTGCAAGATGCTTTACAAGAAATTTCGGTACTTACGTATTATCGCAACCAGATTTCTGAGGTTGCGGAAATCACATAGTTCAAGTAAAATGAGTGCATGTAAGACTTGAAGGAGTTTGAATAGCACTTTCAAGTCTTACATGCACAATCTGGTTGTGACTGAGTATGTCTAAGACCCACGATCAAAGCAATAGTCCCACTGTACAAATTGCTGTAAAAAGGGTACGTTATAAGGTCTTGTTTACGTCTGGCATGTTTCTACTTCTGGACTGTACACCTTGCAACGTACCCTTTTTACGGGCAAAGAACTACGAAGAAAAGTGAAGAAAAACAAGTAAAATTACACGTCAGAACTGCTATGTACTAAAATAAAACTGTACGCAATGTATACCACATTCAGTGACTGCAAGTAGAAGGAGAAATGTTGGAAATTAGCATCTCTACTTTTATCTTAAAAAAGTCGGCAAACCAACAGTTTTTACAACACATGCCTTGGAATTATATACATATTAGAGTGCAGTGAAAGGCTTTGAGAGCATTGCCATTGCATGCGTGTGTAAAGCACGCAAACCAGGAAAATTAATTTGGCAAATGTTTTTCTTCCTGATGGTAATCCAGACTTATTCTTCGGCAGTAATGACTTACAACACCACCTTACAGTGTTTCCTGCACTTGTTTTGATTCCAGGGTGTGAATTTCGCAACCGCGAAAATCTGGTTGCGATAATACGTAAGTACCGAAATTTCTTTTGGTGATGTATAAAAAGTATCATAGGTTCATAGGTTCATACTAGGCTATCTGCCCTAGGGCATTTATAAGCCTAGCCAGAGTGTGTGTGGCTTTCGCCACCCATTTTAAATTAATTTTGATATGCCCTTTTTCGAGGTTAGTATACTGTGCCTCTGTCTAACAGTGACACAGAAGTGATACCCGGGGTAAACGTACGGTCTCCCATCTACTCATCAAGATTCCTCTTGAAGATTGTCAGTCAGGGACTCTGCCTAACCTGGACTGGGATTTTATTCCAGAGTGATGGGAGCCTCTGGGTTATAAATCTGTCCATCCAGCATGTCCTATTTATTTCAGTGCTGAAGTTCAAGTCTCTCGAGCGCGTAGCTCGATGGGATTTGGATTTTCTGAGGTGCAGCATGTCCATTAATTTCGGGTTGGACATGGCTTTATACGTCAGGCACAGATCGCCTCTGAGCAAGCGGTATGCCACTGAGTAGAGCTGGAGTTTCTTTAACCGGGCAGCATATGGCATCTGTTTGAGCCCTTTGATCCTCTTGGTGAGGTACTTTTGGGGTCCTTCCAGTTGCTGCAGGTGTCTGATAAGGTACATCCCAAAAAGGGTACTGTACTCAATTATGGGCCTGATGAGGGATGAGTAAAGAGGCACGATGACCTCCCCTGATCTAGATGTGAATCCCTTCATGATTAGGTGGGCTATATAAAATGTTTTTCTAACCACTTTGGCCATGTGGTTGTCAAATGAGAGATTGCTATCAACTTGGGTCCCCAGGTCCCTAATTAGTTCTTCTGTACTTAATGGATTACCACCTATGTGGTAATTTGTGGGCACTTTGTTTTTGCCAAAGGGGATGACTATACACTTTTTGGCGTTTAGCTTGAGGCCATGGCTCTGGCACCAGTTGTCTGTTTCTATGAGGCCCTTTTGGAGGATGCTTGTGTCAGCTGGAGAGTCGATTATGGTGCCCAGTTTGCAGTCATCTGAGAACTTTGTCAGCCACAGTCCTTCCGTGTTGGCCTGTACCTCCGAGAAATATATACCAAACAAGAGAGGTCTCAGGACTGAGCCTTGTGGGATGCCACTTGTAACTGGTTTGGAGACTGACATGGCTCCAGCAATTCTAACCATGTGGGTTCTGTCCTTGAGCCAGTTTGAAACCCACCTAGTGACATAGGGGTTTATATTTAAGCTGGTGAGCTTATCTATAATGCCCGAGTGGGGTATTGTATTGAAGGCTTTTGTGAGGTCCAGGTAGGCTGTGTGGACCACCTTCCCCTCGTCAATGGCCTTGGTGACTGTTTCAAAGAAATCGACCAGGTTTAAGAGGCAGGATCTGCCCTTAACAAAGCCAAACTGGGTAGGATCCAGTGTCTGTAGGTCCCCAATATCTTTATTTATGAGGTCCATGATGATCCTTTCCATAGCTTTGCAGACCAAGCTAGTCAGGCTTATGGGGCGATAGTTTCCAGGATCCGTTGAGGCACCACCTTTGTGGAGAGGGTCCACTGTTGCTGCACGCCACTCTTTGGGTACATATCCTGTAGTAAGGCTGAGATTGAACAGTAGTTTTATGTTTGGGTTTAGCTCTTCTTGGAGTTCATGTAGGACCCAGCCTGGGACACCGTCTGGTCCCATTGATGCTGTGTTTTTTGCTTTGGAGAGGGCGGCTCTTACCTGAGCATCTGAGATGTCAGGGGCAGCACTCTGCTGGGATAGATATTTGCCCTTTCGTGGGGAGTTTGCACTGAACCTGTCAGCTAGGATGTTGGCAATGTCTGTGGGTTCAGTGTATTTTTTGTCATTTTGGACTAATTCTGAGCATATCTGGGAATTCCCACCCAGGTTCCTAATATAACTAAAGAAAACCTTGTGATTATCCTTAGTGTCCTGTGCAATTTTTCTCTCGAAGCTGGCCTTAGACGATTTTATGAGTGCCCGTAGTTTTTTGCTAATACTGATCAGAGATGCCTTCCCTTTTGGGATTTTGCTCTATCATGTAGTAGCTTCCTCCTTCTATTGTATAGTTTGTTTATGGCTGGGGTCCACCAGACAGGACGCCTGCCTTTGGAGGACTGGGTCTTGGTTTTATTTGGGATTGCATGATCCATGCATTCCTGAAGGTGTTCATAGAATGCGTTTATAAAGGATTCTGCGGTCTGGGCCATATTTTCCACAGGCCCGGGGGCTTTGAAGGATTCCACCTCGGTTTTGAGGAGTGTGAAATTTGCTTTAGAGAAGTTTTTCACTGTGGTTTTCTGGGCAGGGGGTGGGGTAGGGATGTGAATATCCAGTGAGATTAGTTTATGGTCTGATCTTACCAGTGAGGGATACACTTCTGGTCTGGAGCATAGAGTCCCCATGTTGGTGATGATCAGGTCCAGTATGTTTTCCCCTCTTGTGGGAGTGGTAACAAGTTGTTCCATAGCATTTGAGTTCTAGGAAACTTTGGGCTAGGGTGTCGGAGCTAGAGTAATGCTCCCAGTCTATGTTTGGGTAGTTGAAGTTGCCCAATATAATGGTGTTTGGAGAGACCTTCGTATTTTCCAGTGTTCTCAGGAAGGCCGGGTGGGGTTCCTGGGTTTAGGAGGGTGGTCTGTAGCAGGCTATAAACTGGAAGGCAGTTTTACACACTGTTAGTTGCACATGGATAGTCTCTGATGCTTCGTGCTGTGCCACCAACCTGGAGGTGTGGGTATCTTTGACGAATATTGATACCCCCCTCCTTTTGTGGTTCGGTCCAAGTTTTGGGGACGAAAAGCATGGTATGAGGTATAACCTGGTAGTGCTGGGGTGCTCTCGGGAGCCTTGAACCAGGTTTCTGTTACTGCACAGATATCAATGTTCTCCATGCTAAGGAGAGTTTTGAGTGCGTGCATCTTGAGGTTTAGACTTCTGGCGTTGAGTAGCATTACTCTTAGTTTCTTATCCCTTGTGATACCTATGGAGGTGGGTTTGTCTTTGAGCCTTGCCTAAAAAGGCACTATGGGGGTAGCAAGAGCCTTTGCCAATATCCAAAGCCCAGGGTGACAGGTGCAAGCCATCCCTAGCGAAGCATCGTGGCTTGTCGAGCATGTCATCCCAGGCTGACAGGCATTGATCCCTTTGAATGACACCAATACTTAAGCCAATTGTTGAAATTGATCATCTTGTCTTCATATTGTGGCATCATTCTTGGTGAGGGTAAGATGCTACTCAAGGTCAGGGTCATACCGGCCTGGGCTACATGCTCAGAGAGCTCCTCTATGTCTCTTTTCATGTAGTCCAGGGAGGTACATCTCAGGTCATTCACACCAGCATGGACAATGACTGAGTCATATTTGTACTTGCCTTGGAGTGACCTGAGTGCTTGTGTTATGTGGCGGATCCTAGCGCCCAACAGGCAGCTCAACGTGACCTTCTCCTTGTTCAGCCTGGTGAGCGGGACGTCAGTGTGCCTGATGATAGAGTCACCTATTACAAGTGTATCAGGTGGGTTGTTTAGCCTTAAGGGCTGTGACTGTTCGGCACACTGGCTTTGTGAGCTATGTGTTGCACGTGTTTTGTTTTGGGGTAGCAGTTGCTTGGGTGTCTGCTTTGGAGGTCTCTGCTGCTTAGGCAGATTTTTATTTAGAGCCTCCGAGTATGTTTTTCTGTGTTTATGTGTTTGGTTTGCTGTCGTGGTAGTTCTATGTGAGACTGGAATTGTAGTTTCCTTCTCCTCCTGACTGGTTACGCCAGTACTGAGTTGAGAGAGCTTAGCCTCCAGTTTGGCTATATGGTTGCATCTCTCACATGTGTTGGAATTTGTTGGGAGGAGGAGAGGGTTGTCTGTGTACATGAGGCAGTTGTAACATTGCCTCAAGATTCCCAGATTCACCAGCTGGACCGGAGAGGAGATTGACAACTGACCTTTGGACATGCTAGAATAGTATTGGGAATTCCTTTATAATTGAAAAAAAAGGGCCAATGGGGAACAAGGTACACAACGGGAGTTTGTGAGGGTATAGTGCTTTTAATTTTTAGTGCTGACATATAATTGCTTTAGTGAGCAAGTGCCAGGTAACTTAAATGCAATGTGTTACAGGTAACTTAAATGCAAAAATGACAAACAGTAACTTTTTTTCAAGTGAAACAAGGAAATAAGTAAAGTAAGCAATGCAGATATCACTAGGGATCCACAGAAGCGCTGAAAAGCTGTGTTTTAGGTGGAATTAGCGTTCCAGGGAAATAACAAGCAAACAAACAACAAGCATACAAACACATTATCACATTAAATAAACATTCAGATCTTTCTTTTGTATATGCAGCAGGATCTCCAAGGCACATGTGAAACCTGTTCTGAGTGCCAGGACAGTATACTAAATTTTATTGATCTTATGAAAGGCAAGAATATCAAACTTGAAAAGTGAGTTCCTTGTGAGATGCTTAAAAGGCATCACCTTCTTCTTTTTTCTGATCACAAACACACCTCATACAAACTTGCATTTAACTCTTTTACATATGTAGCATAGAAGCATATTTTAACAGCCAGGGTAGACTGAATTCTACTAAAACTGCCAAAGCCAAGCATATAAAGTCTTGTAAGAACCTTACTTGGATGTGTTGCTCTCCCATTCTGGATACAATAGAAGGGTCTTTGTAGGTTCTGTTCAAGCAGCTTTATTATATGCATACACATTAATGTAAAAGGTTACTGACTTTAAAACTTATATACAAACTAACAACTGCGTTCATGCATGCTCTCACTGTGGCTGCTCTTACAAAATGGCACTAAGGAGTGCACGTGTCTGAGATTTATATGTGCACGCACAGTCTTGACATGCTTCTTAAAGCTACAGCGCACATCACTTGCACACACTCTGATCTACAGATGTGATGATTAACAAAAGACATCACATTCATTACATCTGATGATACACTTTTCTTATAAACATTCAGGACTTTCTTTTGTATGCACAGCATATTTCCAAGACACCTGACAAGCATGTTTTGACAGATAGAACAGTAGACTGAACTTCTCCAAAAGTGTGAAATTTTGCAAACATTTTATATATTCCTTTATTTTCATGAAGCACATTTCTTGCAAACATTCGGATCTTCTCTTCCATATGCCGTATAGCTCCACGGTGAATGAGAAGTATGTTCTGAGAGCCCAGACAATACACTGAATTTATCTGAAAGTGTGAAAGGCAAGAATGTCATACATTACAATAAACATCCCTGGGTGATGCATAACAAGACACATCACATTCTGTTATTCTGATGACATATCCATTTTACAAACCTTCAGATCATTCTTTTGTGTTTACAGCATATTTTAAACACAGTTGAGAAGCATGTTTTGAGAGCCACATTGGTAGACTAAATTTAACTGTGACAGGCAAGAATACCAAATTTTGCAAGCAATTTCCTTGGGAGACGTTTAACAAAAGACATCACCTTTCTTTACTTTCAAGCCACACTCTTCTTAAAAACATAATTTTTTTCTTTCATATGTGCAGTGTCTCCAAGGCAAATGAGAACCATATTTTGAGAATTAAGTTAATAGACTTGAATTTCTCTGAAACAGAATGGTGAGAATTATCATACTTTGCAACACAATTGCTTGGGAGATGCTTAACCAAAGACATCATATTAGATTAATTTATTGATACACTCCTCTTACAAATATTCAGATCATTATTTTGTGTGCGCAGCATATCTCTAAGGCACATGAAATGTGGTTCTGTATCACTTTAACGAAAAACCTAATCCTTGAATAACTATTTGTCAAACACTAACAGTCGAAAACATTAACCATCCAACGTGCATTTAATCAAAGTTTTTCCAAGGGAAAAAAAAACTATTGGCCATCATCAGGAATTTGCCCTTTTCCCACTGTAGTGCGATCTTGGAATCTTTAGTTAGGAGGTGGGGGGGGGACACATACTCCACATTGGGGGGGGGGGTTACATTTTGAGATTTTTGAAACAGTGGGTAGGTTGGCCAAGCTTTTTTTTTTTTTCACTTCAAAAAACTTTGATTAAATGCTTGTTCCATGGATGAAGTTTTTGACGGTTAGTGTTCGACACATAGTTATTTGAGAATTAGGTTTTTCACTAAAGTGCTATAGACCCATGAAAACCATGTGCTGATAGCCAGGATAGAAGACTACATTTCTCTGAAACTGTGAAAGGCAAGAAAATCAAAAGTTGCAAGAAATTTTGTTTGATGTTGCTTAAGAAAAACATCACATTCATTTATTTTGATGACTCACACATATTAAAACATTCAAGTCTTTCTTTTGAATGATCAGGATATCTGAAAAAGCACCAGAGATGCATGCTTTGACAACAGTGATAATAGTCTGAATTTCTCAGAAACTGTGAAATGTCAAATGTTGCAGGCAACTCCATGGGTGACACTTAAAAAAAATTACATTCCTGTATGCTGTTGACCTACCCCTCTTATCAACATTCCTTTATTTTCATGAAACGCACCTCCTACAAAATTTCTGGTCTGTTTTTGTATGTATAGCATATTTCCAAGGTAAATGAAAAGCATGTTTTGAAAGCCAGGATAGGAGACCGAATGTCTCTGAACGTCTGAAAGGCAATACCTATACTACGCAACAAACTTCAGTGCTTAAAAAATACATCAAATTCCATTACTTTATCAAGCCTCATCTCGTACAAACATTCTGGTTCTTCTTTTTTTATGTACAGCATATGTACAAGGTAAATAAGCGTGTTTTGAAAGTCAGGAAAGTAGAATGAATTTCTCTGAAATTTTGAAAGCTGAGAATCTGAAACTGCAAAAATCATTATGGGTGATGGTTATCAAAAAACATGCCTTTATTGTCATGCCACACACCTCTTAAAAGAATTCAAGTTTTTCTTTTCTATGTGCAGCATATTTCCAGGGAAAATTAAAAGCATGTTTTGAGGGCATGGTTGTAGACTGAATTTTACTGAAACAGTGAAGACAAGAATTTCAAGCTTTGCAATATGATGCTTAACAAAAGGCATTCCATCCCATAATTGTTCAATGCACACCTCTTCCAAAACATGAGATCCTTCATTTGTATGTGCAGAATGTCAGGCCTTGTACAAAACTGTCTTAGGTGATCCTTAACATTAGACATTAAATTCCTATAACACAACAATGAAAGTACATTTGTGTAAAATCATACCATAAGGGCAAATGTCCTTGCCTTCACTGCTGCAGTATTTTTAAACAGATGGGATTCCCTGCTGTGGAAGCCCAAATGTCCTGTGAGTCTACCAAAGACTACTTGTTGCTTTTACAAGATACACCAAATGTCACTCAAATGCTCCTTGTGTAGCATAGGGCATAAAGGTGATGTTCAGGCCTACCATAATCAGAACTGTGTGCCCCAGTAGGAACACAGCCCAAGAAATCCAAGAGGCAACCTGTACATCCAGGAAGGCAAAAGATTAGGGGGAAGGTGGGAGGGAGCGAATACTGTAGCAGTGAAGGCAAGGGCATCTACCATTATGGTAAGATTTTACACAACTGAACTATGTCGTTACATTTATTGCTGCAGTAGTCTTAACAGATGTGAGAGTGCCAAATCTCAAGAGGAAACATGGGAGGGGGAAGGCACAGAAAAGCCACCTAAAAAGCCATGAAGAACGGCACTAGCAAATCTAGCCCTAGCTCTAGAGATACCATCCAACTTGTATTGCTTGGTAAAGGTATGCACAGAAGTCCAGGTAGCTGCTTCAAGAATAGAATTGGTATCTAAGCCCTTGAAAAAAGCACCCGAAGAAGTCACAGCTCTAGTAGAATGAGTCTTAACTGAAGAAGGAAGGCTATTGCATGAAAAGTGTAACAAAAGGAAATAGCCTTAGAAATCCAGAAGAAATAGTTTGCTTGGAAACAGCAAGTCCCAAAGATATAGGACGAAAAGAAACAAATAACTAATCAGATTTTCTAATACCCTTAGTCTTATCCAAATAAACCCTGAGTTGCCTATGCATGTCCAAAGTATGCAGCACCCTCTCATTGTCAGATTGCGGACAGGTGGAAAAAAGTAGGCAGATTAATAGACTGATTCAGTGATAGCTCATTAACCACCTTAGGCCTAAAAAAAGGGTTAGTGTGCAAAGACACCCTATCCTCATGAAAAAACAAAAAAGGAGGAAAAGCCATAAGGGCCAGCAACTGAGACACCCATCTGGCAGAAGTAAGAGCTACCAAAAGAACATTCTTCCAGGAACAATGTAGCAAGGAAACTGAAACAGCAAGCTCAAAAGGAGACTGAGTCAACTTTTCCAAAACAAAGGGAGTCACAAGCAAGATTCTGAGAGCATCCTATTGAATTTTGAACAGGACTTTCGAAATGAGAGAAGGTGAGAGAATGCATAAAGAAACATCCCCTTCCAAGAAAATGACAAGACATCCACCTTCCACACCAGAGGACCTGGTACTCTGGCACAAAACAGAGGAAGTTGTCTGTTCAGAGGGAAGGCAAAAAGATCCACTTGAAGAGTACCCCACTGGTGGATAATGTCCAGAAACACATCCCTGTGAAGCATCCATTCATGGGTCTGAATTAAGAACCTGCTTAGAGTGTCTGCCACAATGTTCTGACTGGAAGGGATATAAATTGCCTGAAGAGTCATTTATATTTGGCAGCAAGATCCCGTACCAGAAGTGCCAACTGGCAAAGAAGATAAGATCTTGTTCCTCCCTGTTTGTTAATATACCACATCACTGTGATATTGTCTGGGAACACCTTAAGGGGCCTTGGACAGAGAAGAGGATGAAAGGCCTGAACAGCCAGCAGAAGAGCTCTCATCTCTTTGACAGTGATGTGCTCCTTCTGCTAATGAGTTGACCACACCCCCTGTACTTTTAGAGAGCTAGATGTCGCCCCCCCCCCCCATCCCCTGCCTGAAGCATTTGTGAACAATTCCTGAGAGGAAAGAGGGGAATGAAAAGGGATCACTGGAGACAATTGCTGAATCCACCAGTGAAAGTTCTGTCTGAGACAAGGAAGGAGAGGAACTACAAAGGCTAGAGGATGTGCATGTTGGAGCCACACTAACTTTAGAAAAAAATGAAACTTTCTCATGTGAACTTTGGACAGAGGGAGCATCGGAATGGTGGATGCCATGAAACCCAGAGCTCCCAGAAACTCCCTGGTGGTGATGGAAGCCAGTAGAAGAGGAGTTTGAAAGAAAGAAATGAGAGTGAAGGCCTTTGGAGGGAGCAGGGATGCAAGTATTGGCACCATCCGAATCCTGCAACCCAGAAAAACATGATCTTGAGAAGGAGTCAGAGAAGACTGTTTGAAATTTATTGTGAACCCCAAGCTCTGAAGAAGAGAAATTACAAAAATGAAGATTTGGCAAAAGGGTCTCTGGAGAGGACGCCTGAATCAACAGGTCATCTAAGTAAGGAAATATTTGGATCTCTTGAAGCCTGCAAAAAGCAATCACAGGAGCAAGGCATTTGGTGAACACCCGTGGAGCAGTAGAAAGGCCAAAGGGCAAAGCAGAGAACTGAAAATGCGAGGAAGCAACAGAGAAATGCAAATACTTCCTGAAAAGAGGATGGATCGGAATATGGAGATAAGCATCCTTGAGATCCAGAGACACCATATAGGTCTGAGGGAGCAAGACAGGAAATTTCTAAAGGGGCAACATCTGAAAGGAAGACACTTTTAGAAAAGTGTTTAGATGAGATAGGTCTAGAATAGGTCTCCAAGTGCCCTCTTTTCTGGGTACTAGAAACAGTCTTGAGTAGAACCCTTTCCCCCTTTGGAACACAGGCCCCTCTTGAATAGTACCCTGAGTCAAAACATTCTGAAGAACCCCTGAGAAAGAGGGAAGTTGTTCCTGAGGAGGCTGAGGAATGTCCATAAAAGGAGGATGGGATTTCCACACCATGAAGTACCCCTGACGAATAATCAATAGAACCCAAGAATCCTAAGTGATCTGAAGCCAAACAGGAAGAGAAAAAGGAATGTGGCTAGGAAGAGATGGACAATCATACAGCACCTGGTTTGTCTGAAAATGAAAGCTTCTGAGTCCCTGAAAATTGAGTAGCCTTAGCAGGAGGATCTCGTTTGCCACTTTTCCTGCCTTTAGTAGAAGGGCAGGATTGCCTATGAACAAAGACAGACTTAGTGAGGTAGTTTCTCTGAAATTTAGGCACAGGAGAAACAAAAACATGTTTCAGTTCCTGTAAGGCCTTACCCTTATTGTGAAGGGACTTGAAACCCGCAGCAGCTTCACCAAACAAAAGTTTAGAATCCAGAGGAGCATCCATCAACTTAGCTTTAATATCACTGGGTACAGGATGAAGCCTAAGCCAAGAATAACTCCTCATCACTGAACCAAAAACAGCAGCCCTAAAAGAGGCATCTGCTGCATCATAACTAGCAAGGAAAGAACAGAAAATTTACCCTCTGAGTCTGGAAAATCAGAAATAAGTTGAGTAAGAAGAGCCAACACATACCTAGACATATGGGTCTGATAATTAATAGCCAGAAAAGCTAGGATAACAGAAGTGTAAACCTTCTTACCCAACCTTTCCATAGTTCTGCTATCGTTGTCAGAAGGCAATAACTTGGGAGAAGGAAGCAACTGAGACAGCTTATCAGAGGCTAAAGACATGACAGAGGGGTCAGCAGCAGGACATTTATATAGGACAGAACAATCCTCAGGCACCCTATAAAACCTGTCAGTTTTCTAGGGAGCAGGGGGCAGAGAATCAGGTGCACGAGAGGCATTGGAAAAGGCATCCAGAATAGGAGGAAAAGCCACAGGTTTAGGGGATTCCAACTGCAGTAACTCATAGTACCTCTTATGGATATCAGAGACCTAAACACAATCCCATTTAAAAAAAATCCACCATCTACAGAGTGTGTCCCCAAAGGAAATTTCCTCAAAAGGAACATTTGGACTAATAGATTCCTCCTCTTCTAACCCATAATCTAAAGGAGAAGGAATTTCACAAGACCCCTCGGAAAAAATCAACCACGGTTCCCCCTGAACATCTGAGATGGATGCCTGCAAAGCCTCTTCAGACGTGCTGCCAGCTGGACCCTCACTGGCCTCCAACATGGTCATGGGAGTGAAATATGACAATACAGCTGGGCAAGCCTCCAGGTATATAACGACCTCAGGAGAAACACCTGGCAGAGGTTGGACAGTGGACAATTCCGGTTCTACCATTTTTACCTTCTTCTTCTCTAACAGCTGAACCTCATGGCAGCAGTTTCCTTCCACTGTACCTTTAGTGAGAAGCTTAAGATGCTGGTTCTCAAGATATAAGGAATGGGAAGAAAGTCTACTGCAAAGGGCTTTCAGAATGAATGCCTGACAAACAGAACAACATGTATGGTTATGAGAAGCTCCTAGAGAAAAAGGACACTTACAGTGTGGGGAATCTGTCTCTCACACTGGCATTTACCCTTTCTGGATGACATTAACCCAAAGGAGTACAAAAAAGTAAGAAAAAACAAACTCCCCAACAGGACACTTATCTGCAACTGCAAAAGAAGTCAGCAAACAGGCATAGGTAGTCAGTGGAGAACAAAAATGCATTCAACTGGCAGAAAATGGCCACAGGTAAACAGACCAATGGTAAAATGATATGTTCAGACTGGCAGCAAAGAAAATCTGATTATGGTAGGCCTGAACATCACTTTTATGCCCTACACTATGTAAAGAACATTTGGGTGAAGTTTGGCGTACCTTTTGAAAGCAACAGGTAGTCTTTGGTAGACTGGCCAGACGTTCAGGCTTCTAGGGCAGGGAATCCCATCTGGTAAGAATACTGCAGCAGTGAATGTAAGGAGACCACCTATTTCAAATATTCAGGTCTTTCTTTTCTTTGTGCAGCATATCTCCAAGGAAAATGAGATGCAAGCTTTGACAGCTAGAATTCTTCTTTTTCTTCTGGCTTTTTTTGGTTAGGGTTCGCCACAGCGAAACTCCAGTCCGCTAATGATTGGCAGTAGATTTTTTTTACGGTGCCGAGTTGTGATCCCAATGCCCAACCTTCAATGAAAGCACGGCCATTTTATGCATGTCTTTTGAATGCCACTCGACCATGGGGAGGACATGCAGACTCCACACAGAAGGCACTCCAGCCGAGAATTGATCGGAAGAACCTCTTGCTGTGAGGCAACAACGCTACCACTGCACCACCGCAGATTAAATTTCTGTAAAACAGTGAGAAGCAAGAATGCCAAACTTTCCAGGAAACTTCCTTGGGTGATAATTAACAAATGACCATGTCTTTATTTTAACAATGCACAGCTCTTACAAACAATCAGGTCTTTCTTTTACATATGCAAAATATCTCCAATACACTTCATATGAAAGCTCTGAGAGCAAGGACATTGGACTGAATTTCTCAGAAACTATAAAAGATAAGACTGTCAAACTTTGCAAGAACCTACCTTGGGTCATGCTTAATAAAGCACATCACATTTCTTTAGTTTGACAATCAATGCCTCTTGCAAACACACAGGTCATTTTTGTATGTGCAGCATTTCCCCAGCCCATCTGGGATACATGCTTTGAGAGCCAGGGTAGAAGACTAAATTTCTTTGAAACTGTGAAAGGTAAATGTTAAAATTTTGCAAGACACTTCCTTGAGTGATGCTTTACAAGTGGCCTTGATTTTGATGAGGCACACAATTTATAAACATTTGTGTATTTCTTCTGTATGTGTGGCATATCTCAATGGGACCTAATACGTATGCCTTGAGGTGCCTTAGGTGATGCCTAAGAAAATGATACTATTCCATTATTTTTGACATACACTTCTTAAAAATGTTCAAGTCTTTCATTTGTATTATTAACATATCTCCAAGGCACCTGAGATTCATTCTTTGAGAGCCAAGATCATAGGCTGAACTTCTCAGAAACTATGAAAGGTAAGAACATCATATTTTGCCAGAAACATTCTTGTGTGAGTCTTAAAAACACATCACAGTCCAGTATTTTAACAATCCACACCTCTTGCAAGCATTCTGGTCTTCTTTTGTATGAACTGCATATGTCCAAGGTAACTGAGAAACATGACTTTAGAGCCAGGATAGTAGAATGGATTTCTCTAAAAATTTGAATAGCAAGAATGTTAAACTTTACAAAAAAAACCTTTATTGGGTGATGTGTAACAAAAGAGATCATGTTCTTATATTTTCATACTGTGCACCTCCCACCTCCTAAGCATTTAGATCTTTCGCTTGTATGTACAGCACATCTCAAAGCATCTGAGATACATGCTTTGTGACCCAGGATGGTAAGAATCAAGAATGTCAAACTTTGTGGAAAAATCCTTGGGTGATGCTTAAATTAAAAGTATGCATTCACCATAACTATGCATCTATGTTGTCAATTTTCATTCTTCTGCAACTGATGGATCCCAGAACTGACATCGGATCCAGCTCAGCCGCATTTACCAGACTCTTGGATCCAACTCTTGAGCTCTTCATTTTACTCATAATGCCCCAAGTTTGATGCCCGATGAGCAATACAAAGAACTAACCTCAGGCTAAGATAAAAGGAAGGCTAGTAGAAAGTCTGGGTTTCAAACCTGGAACAGAAATTTCACAACAACCATAAGGTCACTCAAGGAGTTAAAGGGAAGGGGGAAGGAGGGTGGGAAGTTGAGGAAGAATGAAAATGAAAACACAGATGCATAGTTATGCTGAGTGTATAACTTTTATATCTGAAGTTGTCCTTTTCGTTCTTCCTCAACTGATGGGACAAAGTTCCCAGCTACATGAATCTTGGGTAGCCCTCATGAAAAGATATTCTGAAGTACTGCAGAAACAAAGGCAGCCCTGCTTCTGGAAGTCAAATCCAATTTGTGATGAGCAATAAAAGTATGAGCATTAGACCAAGTAGCAGCTACACAAACTTCATCAATAAAAGGTTTGGATCAGAATGCTGATGACATAGCCATGACTCTGGTGGAGTGTGCTTTAGGGGGTTTGGGCAAGGACAAACCTTGCTGACTATAAACAATGGATATGCAGTGTACAATCCATCTGGCTAAGGTAGCTTTAGAAACTGATTTGCCCAATTTGTTGGGGGAGAATGAAACAGTCAATTGATGTAACTTTCTGAAATCTTTTTTTCTCTAGAGATAAAAATGAAGCTGTCTATGTATATCCACCGTTATTGGCAAAGTTGTGAAAAAACAGGCAAGTTAATGGCTTGGATAATATTTGCTTATGAGGCTACTTTAGGCAGGAAGGATCGGTTGATTCATATGGTAACTCTGTCTTTGTGGAAGATCAAAAATCGGGATCTTGAAGAGACAGCCTGGAGCTCAGACACTAGTCTAGCAGATGTAATTCCCACAAGAAAAGCAGTTTTCCTAGATAAACATTTTAAGTCAGATCTAGCCAATAGAGTTAAAGCTTGCATGACCATTTTTAAATCTCAGGATGGTGTAGGGTCATTCACTGAGGGTCTAAGCAAAAGGGTACCTTTAAGGAAGCCCTTGCACAATTTTGATGAAGGTAAACAGGAGGAACTTTACTTGAATGAAATTAGATATCGCTGCCAACTGCACTTTAATAGTTGAGAAACTAGTCCCTTCTTGAAAAACAGCTGTTAAAAACTCCAGAACAGTGTAAATGGGGGCAGTGAAGGGGCCTAATTCCCTATGTAAAGCCCAAACAGAGAATCTTTTCAATTTACTTTTGTAGATTTTCCTAGTAGAGGCCTTCTGAGATGTAGTAATATTTGTCAGACCAGGGAAAAAAGCCTGGGGTATCTAACTATCAGTGGAAATGGAGAAACCATGCGGTCAACTTGAGGACTGTAATGTTCAGGTGATCCACCCTTGTGGGATGAGAGAGAAGGTCTGAACTGGAGTCCAGTATCCAGAGTGGATATCGAAGGTGAGACCAAAGGAAAGGGAACCACACCTGATGATGCCAAAAGGGGGCAATGAGGATAACTGCTCTCTTCAACCAAAGTGCCTTCTGTAAAAATTTGGGAACTAGAAGTACAGAGGGATATGAATAAGGGAAACTGGAGGACCAAACGTGGAATAGAGCATCTTACGGTGAATTCCCCCAGAGGGGATATCAGCATAAATAAACTGTTGTACTTGTTGTTGTGGGTAGAGGCAAATAGATTGCAGCAAGGTTTGCCCCATTAATGGAAAATCCTCTCTGCCACTAACTGAGAGACGACCCATGAGGCATCATGCTGAGTTTGTCCGCAAGCACATTGGATTTCCATGGGATGTGCATTGCCATAAGAAAGTGGTTGGAGGAGATCAGCCACTACCACACTCTCCTTGTCTCTCAACAAAGAAGATAAAATCAGGTTCCCTTGTTTGTTGATGTATCAAACCACAGACATGTTGTCAGTTTGAATCGCAATCATCCCAAGATGGAGGGCATCCTGGAAGGCCTGCAACACTAAAAGGGCTGCTCTCATCTCTAGTACATTGATGCGCAAATGGGTCTCTTCTGCAATCCAGATGCCTTGGACCGTACTTCCCAAGAAATGTCCCATCCACCCCATTTGGGACGCATCCATGGTAACCCTGGCTATTAGAGGTGGAAGAACAAAAGGGCGGCCTTGAAAAACTTTGTCTGACTGAATCCAACAATGCATGTGGTCTTTGCATACTTGTGTGAGCTTGACTGGTGAAGATAAGGGATGGCAAAAAATTGACAAGTGAACTGCTAGAGTCCATTGAAGAATTTGCATATAAAACTGGGCCACAGGAACAAAGGTTATGACTGCTGCCATCGACTCTAACATCTGAAGAATCAGTCTGGGGGAGAAGGGTGTGAGACAACTTGTTCCACTTGACACCTGATGGTCTGTACTCTGTTCAGTGGAAGGGGGCTATCTGACCAACTGTGTCCAAATGAGCACCTATGAACTCCAGGCTCTGAACAAGTTGAAGATGTGACTAGCAAAGGTTTACTGAGATACCTAGGGATTGACATGACAAGTAGTCCCTGGATTTCTTGAGGAGATGACTGGTTGGGGTGGTGAGTATCCAGTGTCTAGGTATGGAAACACTCAGAATCTTAGCAGTTTCAAGTGAGCTGCTACCACTACCATACATTTGGTAAATGCCCTGGGGCTGTGGTGAGACCAAAGGGCAGGGTTCTGAACTGATATTGACTGCCCCCCAGCTGAAAGTGCAGAAATCTTCGGGATCATCTGTTCATCATGATGTGATAGTGCACATCCTGAAAATCAATGGAGCACATCCAATCGTACTTGCACAGAAACAGCAGAATGGACTGAACTGTGACCAATCAGAATTTTGACCTCTTTACAAATTGATTCAGATTGTTGAGGTCCAAAAATGGTCTCAGGTCCCCTGTTTTCTTTGGCACTAAAAAGAATCTTGAGTAGGTTCTAAATCCTCTCTGGTCTGGTGAGACCTCCTAGACGACTCTTGACTAGCAGCTTGTGAACTTCTAGAGCTGCTGCTTCCCCTCTGACTGGGTGGAACATCAGGGAGCCTTTTTCTTTTGTTTGGGGGAACTTGTAAAAATGGAATGAAATAACTTATGGATATGATATTCCACACCCAAGCATCTTTTGTGACTGATGCCAAGTCATCTGAGTGCAGAGACAAGCACCCTCCAACTGCCTCCAGAAATGAGCAGTCAGCCAACCTTTCAGGAAAGCAGAAAGATTTTATTCAAGAAGGTGTCTCAGAAACCCTAATTTTGTGGGCATCCTCTCCTGTAAGGACAGTGTCTTCCATTAGAACTCCCAGATCTTCCCCTGAGAAAGATATCCCATCATGAGTCTTGGAAGGGACCCTGGGACTTACAGAACCACATTTTCCTACATCCTCACTGGTTCCTGAAAAAGGACGTCTGAGGGGTAGTGAAACTGATCCCTATGGCAGACAAGGTCTTTCCATCCTGCTCACACTGGGAAGGCGTTTCCTTGGCAGTGGGGCCAAACAAGGATGATACATCAAAAGCAACATTGATAAAAGAAGACTTGAAGGGCTCCACAAAGTCACACAAGCACATTCAGGCATGTCTTCTAATGACTATGGCACCTGTAAGGTACCCCCAGCTGCTTGGGGAATTAACATCATGGAAGCATTAGAGATGGATGGAAGCATGGCCAGCTGGGAAGAAAGCTTTTTGTGGTCCTCCACAGACATGGACTCAGAAAGGGATTTGGAAGCTCTTTACTTAAGTCCCTTTGCAGTCTAGTGAAAAGTGTCAAGTAGTTCAGTGACTGTAAGACAAAGGCCGCTGAGGCATAAATGCACTTTCTGAATCTGTTGGTTGTTAGAAAGGGATAGGTTTAGGCAGACAAGCTCTAGCCATCCTAAAGGGCCTAGTCAGCTATACCTTCACACAGACTGCAGATGGACAATCCAGAGCTTATCTCAATAATCATGTCTTTGTTTGTGATTTATTGATCTTGGATAGTGGATTACAGCTTTTGTCTGACTTTCAGAACTTGTACAGTCAGAACAACTTTACTGTACTCATTTTAGTATTTAGTTGTATACTGCTTGTGTGATTTTTCTCATAGTAGTTGATTTAAGTTTTCTTTGAATTTTGTGGTTACAGATTTTGATTATTCTTTCCTTTTATAACATTTTTTATTCATTTGAGGTTGAATATGGATCCCTTAAACGAGTATGCCATTATTGATTTGGTAAAGCACAAATATATTGTACAGTGTAATAAATGCTATGCATATTTAAAGGTAACACCTGGTAACACTGGTAATCTGTGATCCTCATGTCAAATGTTGGATGATTTGCTTACCATTATTAGAAGTAACTCTAGACTTACTGATGATGATTGCACTTGTGCAACTGGCACGGCTTGGAGGACTGTTGTTACATATATTAATGACTGGACTGATGATATAAATAATGTTAGGCAATGTTCAAATAGAACACATATTTATTATGTATTTATTTATTTTATTTTACATTTGTTGACAGGGGAAGTCTGACTGGATGCATGTCCATTTTCAGCAGAGGCCCAGGGAGAAAAGCTCCATAGTTAAATTTTAAACAAAATGTAAGTTGTATACAGAAGCATTCAAATTTACAGAGTACCAAACTTAACACTGACTAGTAACATAGCATTGAAGCTTAAGATTTAACATATTTACATAGACTAAACACATCTTTTACAATTTTAGGCTAAGGCATTGCATAGTGGTGAACATTGTTAGTGGGGGTTGCATTTTTTGTTTTATACAGTTGATTTCTGAGCAAGTTAGCTACAGTAGGGAGTATAGCAACAAAGAGAGCAAAGAGTAGACGTAGTAGGGAGTATAGCAACAAACAGAGCAAAGATTAGACGTAGTAGGGAGTATAGTAGCAGGAGAAGAGACAGAGATGGGACATTGGATAACAAGTTAAGTAAGAAAAGCAGGAGGAGTAAGTCGCTTCAGTACAGAGTAAGAGTAGAGTTGTAAAGAGAAAAGTGTAGTGAATAGATAGCAGAGTGTCCTAGCAGGGACATACGTGTAGTCACTAAGGGGTTAGAATTAGAGGTGGAACTGGAAGGTGGAAGGAAGCTAGAGAAGTTGCATTCTTTTGGTGATGAAGCTGAAGCCAGAGGGTAAGAGTAAGGGGAAGAGGGTGGGGTGGGGGGGGTCAGCCAGGTGAGGAACATGTGCATATCCATGTGTGCTTCAGGTGTTCTTTCAGGAGTCTTGTAATCTTTGAACCTGCTGAGGCAATAGCGGTAGGTAGGGTTTTCCAAATTTTGCCTATGTATTTAGGGAAGAGGGAGTCCTCTGCTGTGTTGTTGGTCTTGGTGACCTTGATTATTTTTTTTGTCACTAGAGCGAAGTTGTCTATAGGAAATAATGTGTCTATTGTCTGTAAAGATCATTCAACCCCTATGAAACAATAGGATGCACCTGACAACTTTAGAATTCTGGATGCAAGTATTCAGAGGAGTCAGACTGTTTAGAAGGAAACAACAAAGAAAGAAAGGAAGTTCCCAGCAAACAACAAGAAAGGAAAATAAACTAATAAATGAATGTAAAGTAAACAGAATATGTACTAAAAGGACATTGTTTTATTGTGTAACACATAGATTACAGAGAATGATAACATTTTTCTAACAGAAAAGCTTCAGACTACAGAAAAAGGCATCATTTTTTCAAAAGAGAAGATAGAAAAAAGAGGCAAGGGGCAGGTGAAAAGGAAGAAATCAAACTTGAATGTGGAAGGATTGAAGAACATTACTGCAAGAAAAAAGAAGAGAAAGACAGATGTTGACAACATGGCTCAAGCTGTGGATGTACAAAGCCAGCTGGATGAGAAGTGATAGAGACTGTATTAATTAAAATGCTTTCCCCAAAATTATACTGTGTGCAGTAAAAGAAAATAAAAGGCCAAACAGCAGTTTTCAGAATAATATGGCTGCTTTGCAAGAACAGTTAAGTGATGATCTTTTATTTTTTCTAAATGTTCAGCTTAGATATCAATATCATATAGCTGTGGGCTTACTGTAAATGGCATCCTGTTATACAAAAAAGGAAGTTACATTGACATCTCAAACAGAAACTTTGCATTACAGGGACTTTTTCATCTCAAGAATAACTTGGACTTTATATTTGTCATTTCAACAGAAACTGTCCAGGCTAGAAATAACTAATGGACTTTTTCATGATACATATGGAAACTTTCCATCAACAGGGACTTTATGCAAAGATGACGTGGAGAGACTTTTTGTGAAGTCTTCAGATACAGAACCAAAGAAGGACATAAATCATGCAAACCAGTAGAACAAGTGCTTGACAGTGGCACAGGAAAATAATTTTCTTGGGTGGCAAAAGCCAGGGTACCTTTTTGGCTGGGCTTGTATAGGCCCCAGGGCCGATAGCCTAGTACCTACCTATGAACCTATGAACCTGTAACAATGGTTGACATTTAAAAAAGTATATAAACTGGACAGTATGTTTCACTGTTTAGTGACGTTTTTGGACTGAGTGTTCATCGGTCTATAATTATATATGTCTAGCTGTGTTATAAAAGAATTGAAATAACTCTGACAGAATTAATTGTTTGGCAAGAATTTGTACTAATACAAATAAATATTAATGGATAAAGTAGTACGGTGTCTGTCTGGTCACTGCTAATAATATTTTACAGTGGTGAGCCTAGCTCACTGGCTGGGAACCTAGCCCACTGGCCATAACCTTTTTTTATCTGTTGCCAACAGTTAATTTTTCATAAAGGCCTTAAATTTTTCGTTAGTTCAACAGATTGACTTTTCCAGTATTTCAACAGATCAACAGTTCCAGTACGTTGTAGGTGGATACAGAGTGATGCCGTAGAAGCTGTCCTGCGGCAAACCACCTACAATTCACCTGTGAAGAAACACCATCTTTTTCCAGATTGACTTCAGCCTCTACACCTGTTTGTCTTCTGCAAAAATACGGTATCTTCTTTACAGTTATAACATGGATGCCATACATCACATTAGCTTGAAATGCCCACAAACTGTGCAAATTAATTTAAATGATACACCTGATAAGGTTCATAGGTTCATAGGTTGGTACTAGGCTATCGGCCCTAGGGCCTATACAAGCCTAGCCATAACAATTCCCTGGCTATTTCTTCCCACACTATTTACTTCCCTGGACCCCTGTCTAGCAGGGCGACTGATGTGATCCCCGGGGTGAATTTCCTTTCTCCCATCCAATCATCAAGGTTCCTTTTGAAAAGGGCCAAAAAGGTGCTCTGCTTGACATGTATGGGCAGTCTATTCCAGAGTCTGGGGAGTCTCTGGGTCAGGAACCTATCCATCCAGCATGTTTTGTTTATTGTGATGACAAGGTTTAGATTCCTGGAGCATGTGGCTCTGTGGGATCTGAAGTTTGGTTATATTTGCAATCATTGTTTGAATCTTCTATGTCAGACATAAAATGTAAGTCAGACATTTTTACTGCATAAAAGTTATCTCTGTAAATGGATAAATATTTATTCTCAATAAATTGCTAAAGCAAAAGTTATGCAGATTGTCTTTTATGTGACTGCAAATTTCCACAAATCTGTCTATTTTGTCATAAACCTTTAATGTGTAAGACAGTTAACAAGATATATCCTATTGTTACAAAGGATACATTTCCTTCTGATGATGCTAGTTCTTCAGATGATAAACAAGTACCACAACCCTCTGTAGTTATGCCTTTATCTGATGTAGTTCAAGCAATCACTGATTTTTTGGAGAGATTGAACATTATGTAAAATTTTGATATAGTTAATATGTATGACGTTTACTGTACAGAATGGAATAGGTTACATAATACTATTACTGATACTAAGCAATTAGATGAGGCCCCACAGCCACTTTCACAGGGATATAGACAGGATCTTGCAAAGGCACAAGATGAACATCTTGACATAGTTAAGGTTATCACCAAGCTTTTAAAACAAGTTTTACAAGCTTTTCACATTACCAGAAGACAGTGTAACAGACCAAATACACCATTTACAGGCAGATAATCAAGCTTTAAGGCACGAGTTAGACCAGACTCAAACAGAGTTAGTAAAGCAGCAATCCACAACCTATGGCTCACCAGTCATTCAAAGTTTAGAGCATGACAATCAACTTTTAACAAATGAATTGGAAGGTTTAAAACAGCAGTTAGCTCAAGTAAAGCAAGATTTATTACAGGCAGAAAATAGACCAATAGATGTGGGGCAGGACACAGCCAACATGGCAGTCATTTTCCCTGCAGAAATATATCAGCAGTCACGTTTATTGCAGACACTGCCTCAGTGGCAAGACAAAAAGGGTATCTTTTTCAACATGTTGGCATTTGAAGAATGGTTAACGTATACTGTAGGGTCTACATGGAATGACGCCCTGTGTAGATTTTTTTTGCATTCAGCCCAAAAATGTTTAAAGTCATACATAGAAACTGAGAAATGTTTACTAGGCAGCAGAACAGCCAAAATGGCAGCTATTCTCAAAGCATATACTCAGGGTCAACCTTTGACCCCTGAATTACTTGATTATTTTAAAATTAGCATTACAGATAAATTAATGGAACAAAGTGATCACTTTAAGCTCGCATACCAGGTTGGGTATGGTAAAACAGATAACCAAATGACAGATCCAGAGGTGCAGCAGTTTCTTATAGATACCTTTTTAAAACAAGTGAAGGGAGTCTCAGATGATATTAAGCATATCTATAGCTTAGGATCAAAAATCCTAGAAGAAGTAGTCCAAAAACTCATCAGAGGCAAGACAATGGGAGATGATGGAAAACTTTATACACATAACATTTTTGCTGTAGAAGGAGAGCAAAGTGTAGACTACATGGGGAAAGGAAGGGGACGTAACACTGGGCACACCTCATTAGCACTCTTCAAGAAAAATCTTGATGATTGGATGGGAAATAGGAAATTCACCCCATGGATCACCTCTGTGGCTCTGCTCAACAGGGGCACAGGAAAATAATTTTCTTGGGTGGCGAAAACCATGGTACCTTTTTGGCTAGGCTTGTATAGGCCCTGGCGCCGATAGCCTAGTACCTACCTATGAACCTATGAACCTATGGTCTGATGAAAGAACAAAAACAGGGGGAACATGAGCAGCTTCTGCTCCACCAGGGTTACAGAGAGATACACAATGAAGTTCAGAAAAACAGGTGATATGTTTTACTTGTAAGAAACTAGGCCACATTAAACAGGATTGTCCATATTATAAAAGATGGAAGGAAAGTCAAATACAAAAGGGTATCTATGCAGATAATAGTGCTTCTTCAAAACCCCAAAATAGGGAAAGAAATCAAGATAAAGAAAATACATTAAGGGAGAATCAGTCACAGGAACAAACACAGAGGGATACATAAAAAATACATTAAGGGAGAATCAGTCACAGGAACAAACATCGAGGGATACAGAAAAAATACATTAAGGGAGAATCAGTCACAGGAACAAACACAGAGGGATACAGAAAAAATAAAGTATACCCTGTGAATACATAGAAAACCCACCATATAATCCCACACATGGTGCAAGTCAGGAATCAAAATGTGAAATTGAAAGTACAAAGTACACATTAGACAGGGAAGACACTAACAGTCAACAGAGAACAGAACATGCAGTCTCTGTAATCAGAGACATACTCAGGAATGTAGATCAGAATGAATATGACTCCGATTAGGGGTGTGCCCTCCACCCAAGTAACCTTTCTCACAAATTTTAAACGTTGAAGGGACAGACGCCCATTAGTGGATGTATGGGTGGAGGGGACACTATGGAAAGATGTTCTGCTTGATACAGGGGCAGCAGTCTCAGTCACTAACAAACAGTTACCTGTAAATCAGTTAAAAAAAAATCTTACGTTCAAGGCTATGATGGCAGCACTTGCATGGCCATAAGTAGTAAGCCAGTTAAAATATGTTTCACAGAAAATGGATCTTCAATACAGGGTACATTTCTTATGAATTCCAGTTGCAGAACAACAATCCTTGGGGGTGATATTCTCGGCAAACTGGGAATAGTAATTGATTTCAATAACAAGGTTTTATGGTCAGCCGCAATGGAAGACAGTTGGGATACAGCTCAGCAATTTCCTTGCTTTGTAATTGATGTAACTATAAAAAAGACATTACCAAAACACAGTCACAGCTGCAGGATAAATGGGAGCAAATCAAATCTCAATTTCTGCCCTTATGGGCTACATCAAAGACAGACTGTAGTAAGTTAGCAGTATCAGTGAGTGTAGGCAATCCTTCTGATTACATTCTTCCTTTTCAGAAGCAATATCCGCAGAGAGGTGGGAAAGGATATGAAGAAGTGTATAGAACAAAGGGAACAGGCAGGCATAATACAAAAAGGTCACAGTCCCACAAATTCACCAATTTGGCTAGAGAAAAAGAAAGATGGTAGTTACAGATTAGTTATTGATTTACGTAAGGTCAATCAATTCACACCTCCTCATGAACACCTGGCAGCGAGGATAAAACCTCAAAGTAAATGGTTTATAGTTATTGATTTAGCTAATGGATTTTTTGCAGTTCCTTTACAAAAGGAAGATTGGCAACGGTTTGCTTTTACCTTTGACAATCAACAGTATGTGATGATGCGGCTGCCAGAGGGATTTCAAAATAGTCCTGTAATTTTTCACCAAGTAGTAGGGGAGGTTTTAAAACCCTTAGAGACAGATGATAGTGTCATTCATTACATTGATGACATTCTTATACAGTCAGAGACAATAGAGCAGCACAGATGACAGTGTCATTCATTACATTGATGACATACTGATACAGTCAGAGACAATAGAGCAGCACAGATGACAGTGTCATTCATTACACTGATGACATTCTTATACAGTCAGAGACAATAGAGCAGCACAGATGACAGTGTCATTCATTACACTGATGACATTCTTATACAGTCAGAGACAATAGAGCAGCACAGATGATAGTGTCATTCATTACATTGATGACATTCTGATACAGTCAGAGACAATAGAGCAGCACAGATGACAGTGTCATTCATTACATTGATGACATTCTGATACAGTCAGAGACAACAGCGCAGCACGGATGACAGTGTCATTCATTACATTGATGACATTCGTATACAGTCACAGACAATAGAGCAGCACAGATGATAGTGTCATTCATTACACTGATGACATTCTTATACAGTCAGAGACAACAGAGCAGCACAGATAACAGTGTCATTCATTACATTGATGACATTCTTATACAGTCAGAGACAATAGAGCAGCACAGATGACAGTGTCATTCATTACACTGATGACATTCTGATACAGTCAGAGACAATAAAGCAGCACAGATTATAGTGTCATTCATTACATTGATGACATTCTTATATAGTCAGGGACAATACAGCAGCACAGATGATAGTGTCATTCATTACACTGATGACATTCTGATACAGTCAGGGACAACAGAGCAGCACAGATGACAGTGTCATTCATTACATTGATGACATTCTTATACTGTCAGGGACAATAGAGCAGCACAGATAACAGAGTCATTCATTACATTGATGACATTCTTATACAGTCAGGGACAATAGAGCAGCACAGATGATAGTGTCATTCATTACATTGATGACATTCTTATACAGTCAGGGACAATAGAGCAGCACAGATGACAGTGTCATTCATTACATTGATGACATTCTTATACAGTCAGAGACAACAGTGCAGCACAGATGACAGTGTCATTCATTACACTGATGACATTCTTATACAGTCAGAGACAATAGAGCAGCACAGATGATAGTGTCATTCATTACATTGATGACATTCTTATACAGTCAGAGACAATAGAGTAGCACAGATGACAGTGCCATTCATTGCACTGATGACATTCTTATACAGTCAGGGACAATAGAGCAGCACAGATGATAGTGTCATGCATTACACTGATGACATTCTTATATAGTCAGAGACAACAGAGCAGCACAGATGACAGTGCCATTCATTACATTGATGACATTCTTATACAGAGACAATAGAGCAGCACAGATGACAGTATCATTCATTACATTGATGACATTCTCATACAGTCAGAGACAATAGAGCAGCACAGATGATAGTGTCATTCATTACACTGATGACATTCTTATACAGTCAGAGACAATAGAGCAGCACAGATGACAGTGTCATTCATTACACTGATGACATTCTCATACAGTCAGAGACAATAGAGCAGCACAGATGATAGTGTCATTCATTACATTGATGACATTCTTATACAGTCAGAGACAATAGAGCAGCACAGATGACAGTGTCATTCATTACATTGATGACATTCTTATACAGTCAGCGACAACAGAGCAGCACAGATGATAGTGTCATTCATTACACTGATGACATTCTTATACAGTCAGAGACAACAGAGCAGCATGAGACACTTCTTAAGAAAGTTCTAGGTACTTCGCAAGATGCAGGATTCAATGTCAACAAGGACAAAGTTCAGGTCTTTTCACAAGAGGTGAAGTTCTTGGGAACTATTGTAAGTCCCACTGGCAGATCCCCTTGTGAGGAAAGAGAGAAAGGAATTTTGGAATGACCTCAGCTATTGACAATTCCAGATTTGCATACATTTCTAGATATCATGAATTATAACAGAGAATTTATAGAGGATTATGCAGCATGTGCCACTCCCCTATATAAAATGTTAGTGGAACAAAAGGAAGAACCCCAGTTAAGTTGGGGACAGAAGGAAGAACAGGCTTTTGAGCTACTAAAACAGAAATTGACACAGGCTACAGAACTGGTAGCACCCGATGGACAACAAGATTTCATTTTACAGGCAGCAGCAGGAAGTGAGACTATCTCGGTAGTCCTGCAGCATTGGCCTCAACAAAATGGGAGCAAGGCAGAAAAGACACTCCGACCAGTTACTTTCTGCAGTCGAAAGTTAACCCCGGTTGAAAAGGGATATCACCCATGTATACAACAAATAGTTAGCCATATATTGGGGAATTAAACAGACAGAATATTTGACAGTTCTTTCAAAAATAATTGTACAGATACCACATCAGTCTATAAAGATTATTTTGAATTCTATGGAAATGAATAAGATCACAGAGAGGGTGAGTCAAACCATGGATGACTTTATTCAGTACAAAGAATGTCCAAATTCAGTCAGGGGACAAATATTATCTCTCAGATTTGGCTAACTATAAGGGAGGACCTCATAATTGTGTTCAAAGCTTACAACATCTGGAAAGTTCACCACTGAATGCACATTTTCAAGGTGGCTTACCCACAGTTTATGTAGATGGGGCCAGGTTTTGGAAAGATGGGAAATATTTAACAGGATTTGTGGTGATCCCAGGAAATGGACAAGAGCCTATCCTGAAGAAATTGCCAGGTTACGTGTCAGCCCAAAGGGCAAAGTTAGAAGCAGTCAGATATGTTTTACAACATTTTGAGCCAGTCAACATTTACAGTGACAGCCCTTATGTGGTAAATCCACTGCATTTACACATGCCAATTTGGGCCGGGAGGGGATTCGTCGATAGTGTTGGCAAACCTCTCAAACATGCCCTGGTATTGTGGAAATTATGGGCACTGATTACCCAGAAGGGTCTACAGGGAAAATTTAGTATTGTAAAAAATCAAGTCACTTCAAAAATGCAGTAGAGAAAAAGCTAGAGGAAACACTTTGGCAGATGCCCAAGCAAAACAAACTGCAGAGACAAGTGGTTGGTTAGAACCACATGAGCAGTGTGAACATAAAAATCAAGTACTGTCAGTTAAAACATTTGCACCAGTAGAAATACAGGATTTAGCAACTCTTCAGAAAGAAAAAGGGATTCCCAAAGAACTAGATAAATGCATCCAGGAAGGGGATGACAATCAAGAAATTTTTGTATATCCAATGCCGGACGGAAAGAAAATACCCTATCTCCCAGGGAATTTGGCCAAGCAATTGGTCGAGTACAATCACAAAATCTGAGCCACATAGGCACAGAAAAGTTATGGAGTATAGTAAAACAGAAGATGTGGAATCCATGTCTAAAGAAGCTGTGTAAAACGGTTTTAGAGGGATGTTTGGTTTGTTTACAAATCAACGCCAGTATAAAGAAACCTCAATTGCATAGGGTGCCAGTGGCAGATGGGCCATGGTATGCTATTCAAGTGGATAATGCAGTGCCCCTCCCCACTGCAAAGGAAGGATACAGATACCTATTAGTGGTAGTTGATGTATTTTCAAAATGGGTAGAAGTAATACCCACCAAGAGTATGACAGCTAAAACTGCAGCAGAGGCACTATGGAAAAACATTTGTGTCCATTGGGGATGGCCTCGAATCATAGAGTCAGACAATAGACCACAGTTTACAAGTCAAGTAATGTGGCATTTGTGCAAACAGCTGGAGATCCAGCACAGGTTTCATGTTCCATATCACCCACAATCCAATGGGATTGTTGAAAGAATGAATCGAACAGTCAAAGAGAGATTAAAAAAGGCATGCCTGGAAAAAAGTAAGGACTGGGAAAGACATCTGCCAGGGATTCTACTGGGCATTAGGGCAACCCCTAACAGTAAAACAGGAATCTCAACCTTTGAAGTAAAGACAGGGAGAAAAATGGCCCTAACACTCCCCTGCGACCCAGAACTGGTAGAAAACTGACAGTTATTGACAGCAGTACAACACCAGAAATGGTTAAGAGACATACAGGGGTTATGCAATACTATTGCCAGGGAACAGGTTTACCGTCTGTGGAACGAAAGGCCAGACATTCCTATAGAAATGATTCTACAGAAAGGGGACAAAGTCCTTGTAAAGAACTTCTTGAGAGAAGGACCATGGGACTGTAATTGGCAGGGACCTTATGAGGTAGTTGAGCAAAAAGGACAGTTAGTGTACAGAAAAAGAAAAAATAAATCCCAGAAAACTGACAACAGACAAACAAAAGAAACACACTATGTTAGTTCATAGAGATCAGTGTAAATTAATAAAGAGGCACACACAGAAATAGAAAAGTAATAGTCTTTCTAAAAATATTTTTAGATGCAGGGGAGCCCAGTAAATTTGGAAATTCAACTAGAACAAGAGAGCCCAATATGGGAACATCCATTAAATTTGGAAATTCCACCAGAACAAGAAAGCCCATGGGAAAATCCATTTAAGCAGGAAAGCGCAGAAAAGGAGCGATCGGAAGAAACAAGGAAAAAAAGTTGTAGAGTACCTATAAGTATTTGCATAGCCATGGTATTCATGATAGTAGTATATGCTTTATATACTTGGTATAGTATAGAAATATATAAAGATTTTGAAAAACAAGCACGGAAAAGCTATGAGAAATCAATTGAATGGTGTGAAATACAACCAATGCCTGGTAAATCAATTAGTAAAAGAAATGTACCTACAGAAAAAAGTGCAACTATGTATATAACAAAGTATAGGATGATTTCACCCTATTGGGGGAGACCAAGAAAAACGACATGGGAAGAAGAAAAAATACCAATAAGACCAAAAAGGGAAGTTATGCATCCCAGAGCTGTTACAAAAAAGGTTATGAAAAAAAATGGGGGGAAATACTCCAACATAATAAGTCACGAGAATAACCTAAAGTTAATACATTTTTGGCCATGCAAAAACTGTTTGCAAAAATGCATAATAAACCAAATTCTTGGGTTTGTAGCCACATCACTTACAGGGGAAGGATGCCATTACATGCAGTTCCAGTAAATATCACTGATAGAGGGTTTATGTTTAAAGGATCTTTTAAAAACAAGGTTATAAACTAGTCATTCATAAAAGAATATCTACAATTAATGGAGGTAGAAAGAGGAATACTTTGTTTTCAATGGAAAGGGACAGTAAGGGTGGGTATTAGTAATTGAAGCTATTCCATCACCCTACATCACCTATGGTCACAAGATAAGCTCGAGTATCATGGGAGAGTAGATAAAATAAAAACAGATTGGGAATCAATACATAACACTTCTTTTAAGGAAGACATGAAAGAGTTTTTTAAAAAAGGAGCTATGAATAACCTAATAGGCCAAGAAAATGTTACAATTTTGGCAAGCGGTTTCTTTTTTGTATGTGGACAAAATGCATATAAATGGCTGCCAGTAGGCTGGCAAGGATCTTGTTACATTGGATTTGCAGTTCCAATGATGAAAATCACTCATACACTGTCAGAAGAGAGGGTTAGACATCACTGAAAGAAAAGAGAGGTTCATGATGATTTCTCCAAACTTGGAGAAGACTTAAAACAGCTGGACTTAGGGGATGGTGTCATCTCAGGGGCTGGAATTTTTCCCTAGTATGATGCTGCCAAGGCAATATGGGAATTAAGAAAGGTTGCAAAGTTAATGGAAGTATTAGCAAATGCAAATATGGGGCAATTTCAGCTATAATAGAAGAGATGGTAGCAATGAGGACAATGGTCCTCCAAAACAAAATGGCCTTGGATTACTTGCTGGCTAGTCAGTGTGTGTGTGTGTGTGTGTGTGTGTGTGTGTGTGTGTGTGTGTGTGTGTGTGTGTGTGTGTGCTTTAATCAAAATGGAGTGCTGTACACCTGATAAATCAGAGTCCATACTTCAACATTTAGATAGAATTGCTGAAGTTTCCTCAAAGGTTAGAAAAACATGGAGTACAGAATGGTCAGATTGGCTAAGTAGATTGTTCTCAGGATGGTAGGGTACTATAATTTCCACATTAATTGCTCTTATTGTCATTATCTGCTTAATTACAACAGTTTGCATGTGTGTTAAGATTTGTGTTAATAAAAGTATTAATCAAGTAACAGCCGTTGGTAATGTAACACTCTTTGAAGAGATAGCCTTAAAAGCAAGGGATCCGTATGTTGCAACGGACCAAGGAATTCAAAGTACTGAAGATCGTATTGTGTTGTAAATTGTCTTACAATTTTCTTGGTTTTAATTAAAAAGGGGGAATGGATAGAGATTGTATAAATTAAAATGCTTTCCCCAAAACTATACTGTGTGTGCAGTAAAAGAAAATGAAAGGCCAAACAGCAGTTTTCAAAATAATATGGCTTGCTTTGCAAGAACAGTTAAGTGATGATCTTTTATTTTTTGTAAATGTTCAGCTTAGATATTAATAACAAATATCTGTGAGCTTACTGTAAATGGCATCCTGTTATAGAAAAAAGGAATTTACACTGACATCTCAAACAGAAACTTTGCATTACAGGGACTTTTTCATTTCAAGAATAACTTGGACTTTATATTTGTCATTTCAGCAGAATCTGTCCAGGCTAGACATAACTAATGGGCTTTTTCATGATATATACAGAAACTTTGCATCAACAGGGACTTTACGCAAAGATGACATTGGGAGACTTTTTGTGAAGTCTTCAGATACAAACCAAAGAAGGACATAAATCATGCAAACCAAAAGAACAAGTCACAAGGACATTAAAAATAACATGGGTTGACATTAAAAAAAGTATATAAGCTGGACAGTATGTTTCACTCTTTAGTGATGTTTTTGGACTGAGTGTTCATCGGTCTATAGTTATATATGTCTAGTTGTGTTATAATAGAATTGAAATAACTCTGACAAAATTAACTGTTTGGCAAGAATTTGTACTAATACAAATAAATATTAATGGATACAGTAGTATGGTGTCTGTCTGGTCACTGCTAATAATATTTTACAAGAACTGTTTGATTGCAAATTTAATACACAATGAAAACAGTGGGATTAATAAGATTAATGGTGATGAAGATCATTCCTTTATAACAGCTGATTAGAGCAGATATTACTGTATTAGAAGTTGAAGATTCTTCAGATTTGGTCAAAAAATATATTCTTGTAATTGGAGAATCAGTTATTACAGGAACTGATACTTACATTTGTAGAGAAGATAATTAACATTGAATAGTGTTATCCTTACCAGCAGAAAAATAGAAGATGTGAGACAAACCTTGGAACGCCTTCATGTAAGGAACTATGGATCTGTATTTATTCATGTCGGTACAAATTAACTCATTCGCAAGGAATCTCTGTTAATATGGAACTTGCAACCCTCTTAGATAGTATAGCTTGTGCTGATGTTAGGACATATTTCTCACAAACCACATATAAAAAGGTTAGTCAGGTCACTGTGAATGAAAAGATTTTTTAGGTAAATACCTACATGGAAAAAATATCCTGTTTTAAAAAAAATGGAAAGTGTACAGCAGCCAAGCCTAATTTTGCACACATGTTCAGACAGGATGGCATGCATTTGTCAATATCAGAAAAGAGAATTTTTGTAGCAGATACTTTGCAATATTTGACAAACACATTTTTGCCAGGTTGAAAATGTAACAGTTCACAGACAGCAACATTTGATGCATGTCTGATGACTGTTAATGTTAGGAGCATTAATAGTAAAGTTTTTTTATTGGAAAATTTGCTACCACAAAATTAATGTTGTTATTGTTTGTGAAACATGGTTAAAGAACAATGACTGGAAACCAGCTCTGTCAGGGTATAAACGTTTTGACTGTAACATACATTCTAACAAAAAATCAGGTGGAGGTGTTATAATAGGGATTAAAGGCCCTAAAGAGCCCATCTCTATACAGGAAGACTGCAAAGTTCTTGTAATCACAGCTGCACAGGTAAAAAACACTCTCTCCAAAGCCAAGAACACAGCATCCATAGGACCAGACAACATCACAGGCTGCATTCTACATGAACTACAGAATGAACTGGCATCCCACCGAAGTACCATGTTCAATCATAGCCTCACCTCAGGCTTTGTGCCTGATGAATGGTGCACAGCAATGGTTATCCCACTCCACAAGGGGGGAGCCACCACGGACCCCGGGAACTACCGTCCCATTAGCCTGATGAGCCTGGTCTGCAAGGCCATGGAATGTATCATCATGGAACTTATAAACAAAGACATTGGTAATCTCCAAACTCTGGACCCCCACCCAGTTCGGGTTTGTAAAAGGCAGATCATGTCTCCTAAACCTGACAGACTTCTTTGAAGCAGTCAACGAAGCTGTAGACAAAGGTAAGGTGGTTCACACAGCCTGTCTAGATCTTGCCAAGAATTTCGACACCATCCCCCACTCTGGAATTATAGATAAACTCACTAAACTAGGTATAAATCCCTATGTCACAAGATGGGTTGCCAACTGGCTCACTGACAGAACCTACACTGTGTAGCAGACTCCAAATCTGACTTCAGACCAGTGACAAGTGAAGTACCACAGGGTTCAGTCCTGGGTCCCCTCCTGTTTGGTATCTACTTCTCTGAAGTACAGGCTAACACAGAAGGTCTTTGGCTAACAAAGTTCGCAGATGACTGCAAACTAGGAGCCATACTCGAAACTCCTAACGATGTGGACATCCTATAAAAGGGCCTCACTGAGACAGATGCCTGGTGTCAAAGCCATGGCCTCAAGCTCAATGCCAAAAAGTGCATTGTCATCCCCTTTGGTAAAAACTCTGTACCCATGAACTACAACATAGGCGGTAGTATACTTAACACTGAAAGTGTGATAAGAGACCTTGGGACACAGGTAGACAGTAGTCTCTCCTTTGATAATCACATCGCCACAGTAGTCAGGAAATCCTTCTACGTGGCACACCTCATCACAAAAGGTTTCTCATCCAGAAAAAAAAGAGGTCATTGTTCCTCTCTATTCATCACTCATTAGACCCATTATAGAGTACAACACCCCTTTTGGTATGTACCTCACAAGACATCTACAACAACTGGAAAGGCCACAGAAATACCTCACAAAGATGATTACTGGCCTCAAACAGATGCCCTACGCAGACCATCTCAAAAAACTCCAGCTTTACTCCATCACATATAGCCTACTCACAGGTTATCTCTGCCTAACATACAAAGCTATGTCAAACCCAGAGCTGTTAGACATGCACCACTTAAAGAAATCCCAATCCCTCCGAGCTACACGCTCTAGGGGACCTAAACCTTGTCACCACAGTAAACAGAACATGCCGGAGGGATAGATTCCTGTCCCAGAGACTTCCCATACTCTGGAATAAACTACCTATCTATATCAAACAAAGCTCCTCATTAGCACTCTTCAAGAAAAATCTTGATTATTGGATGGGAAATATTAAATTCACCCCGGGGATCCCCTCTGTGGCTCTGCTCGACAGTGGCACAGGAAAATAATTTTCTTGGGTGGCAAAAGCCAGGAAACCTTTTTGGCTGGGCTTGTATAGGCCCCAGGGCCAGTAGCCTAGTACCTACCTATGAACCTATGAATCAAGAGACCTGTGGTTATTACATGTTCAATGATAACACCAATTCTATAGACTGTGTAACTGTGAAAGCAAAGACAACTCTGGAACATATTACAATTCTTGGAATGTATAGACCACCAAAGTCAGTGCTGATGACCTAGAGGAATTAATTAATTTCTTGCATGAAACACAGGAGGGAAGAATAATATTAGCTGACTTAAATTTACCAGAAACAGACTGGAATAATATTGGTTCAACTACATTGGTCAGGAAATTATATACAACATATGTTCAGGAACAATTGCTTCAGATCGTAAAAAAAAAACTACCAGGGAACGGAACATACTAGAGATTGTTTGTGTTCCTAAAGAAATTAATATTACTTCAAGTCAAGTTTTACCACTGTTGATGTGCAGTGATCATGGGGTTGTAAAGGTTAATTTGTTGCTAGATAATTCTGTCAAATTGAAATCTATACTAATGCACAGAAGATAAATTACAGATTATACAGAAGCAAAACAGTAACTATGTAAAACTAACTGGAAGGATGGGTTCAGTGGAAAAACTACGGATGGAATGTGGAAAGTTTTAAAACAGAAATTGCTTGAGTGCAAAAAAAAATGGTTAACATCAGAATATAGAAATACAATATTGGGGATATATTTCCATAAGAACACGATAACTGATTAAGGTGAGAGACAAAAAATATAAGAAATGGAAGACCGGTCAAACTACAGCTTTGAAAACTGAAATAAACAAGTTGGACAAACAGCTTAAGCATAGTGTGAGACAAGGTCAAGAAAAAATTGAAGAAAATTTATATAAAGATAGTGAGCATAATAGGAAACCTATTTATAGATACATAAGTTGCGGAAGATATAAATACATGCAAACTGATAAAGTGCATGCAGATTATAAAATGTATTCTCAGACACAACAGACTATAGATATATTTACAAAATCTTATGCAAAACAGTTTGGCTCCTACTGACATCCAGGTAACCCCAGATACTGGAATCAAATTAGAGTACACTGAAAAAGAACTGCACAAATTGGATCTAAACAAAGAACAGGGAGGAGATGGAATTAGTAATAATGATCCGAGAACACTTCAGCAAGAAACGACAGTGCCATTATATCTATTATTCACTAGGTCATATAAATATGGGGAGATTCCTCAAGATTGGAGACATGCACTTATTAAATCTGTGTTTAAGGGAAAGGGGAGTAGGACAAACCCAGAATCATATAGACCCTTAAGTCTACTTTCATGTTGTGGAAAAATAATGGAGAAGTTAATACTGGATAAGTTATCGTCAGAACTGGAAAGGTTGGGTCTTCAAACCATATATCAGCATGCATATGTTGAAAATAGATCTATTACCACCTGTAACATGATGTTCTGTAACAATATAATAACAGCTATAAATGAAAAATTGTGCTGTGATGTAATTTATATAGATTTAACTTCAGCATTTGACAAGGTTATACACAAAACACTGATCAACAAATTAGAACAACTAGATCTCGATGTACTCTTGATAAGATGAATAGCTGCATGGCTTACAAATAGGACATGACAAGTATTATATAATGATTGACAGGTGAAATTCTTGGTCACAGTCAGGGAGTCCCACAGGGCTCTGTCCTAGGCCCTTATTTGTTTAGATTGTATCTTTCAGACCTAACTTTTTCATCTGAGGTGTTCTACAGTCTATATGCAGTCTATATGCTCAAGAGAGCACCCCAGCACTGCCAGGTTACAATTCATATCATACCTTCCTGCCTCAGTTACTGGATCGCAGTACAAAGGGTGGAGGTGTATCCATATTCATCAAGGATACCCATATCTCCAGGTTAGTAGCGCAGCATGATGCCCCAGAGATCATCCATGCGCAACTATCAGCAGGCAAAACCACATTTCAAGTCGTAGCCGGTTATAGATCGCCCACCATGTCCCAAGATGCTCACTCTGCATTCCTTGAGACATTGGAAAATATCAAGGTCCTACGCAAACACCATAATCTTGGGTGATTTCATCTACCCTGGTATAGACTGGGTGAACTACCAATGTTCCAACTCCTATGCTCAGCGATTCATAGAATTTATAAATTCAAATGCTCTTGAACAACTAGTATGTTCCCCCACTAGAGAGGACAACATATTGGATTTAATCATCACAAATATGGGCGCCCATTGTACCACACCCGTTATCACTCCCTCCTTGGTCAGATCCAACCACAAACTGATAACCCTGGACATCCTCACCCCTCCACCTCCCCCAGACAAAGAAACCATAGTCAAAAACCTTTCCAAAGCAAACATCAAACTACTTGCATCCGAAGTGGAAAGCTTCACTATTCCCTTGCAGAAGGATAATGATATCCAGGATGCGGAATCCTACACCAAGGCACTCTATATGCATCTTCAGGATTGCATGGACCGTGCTATCCCAAATAAAACCAAGACTCCTTCCTCAAGCAAGAAGAAACCAGTCTGGTGGACCCTGGCCATGAGCAAACTTTACAATAAAAGGAGGAGACTTATACAAAAAAAGGCTAAATCTCAAGTAGAGAAATCATCCCTGATCAGCATTAGTAAGAAATTGAGGGCCCTCATCAAGTCAACTAAAGCTAATTTTGAAAAGAAAGTTGCCAAGGATAACCATAAGGCCTTCTATGGCTACATCAAAAACCTAACTGGCAATGCTCAGGTCTGTTTTGAGCTAGTACAAAATGGAACAAAATACACTGACCCTTCTGACATTGCCAACATCTTGGCTGGCAGGTTCAGTGCAAATCCCCCCCCCCCTCACCACCTACAGGGCCTATTACCATTCCAGGGGATTGTGTAAGTCCAATGATTACTGATACGTTGGTTAACAAGGCTTTATCTAAAGCTAAAAACACTGCCTCCATGGGACCAGATGGTGTCCCAGGCTGTGTCATCTGTGAGCTCAAAGGAATTAACCCCGCATCTTAATACCCTGTTCAGTCTCAGCCTCTCCACAGGATATGTACCCATAGAATGGCACACGGCAATGGTGGTCCTGCTACACAAGGGTGGGGCCACAACTGACCCTGGGAACTACCGACCAATAAGCCTGACCAGTCTGATCTGTAAGGCTATGGAGCAAATCATTATGGAACTCATAAATGGAGAGATTGGGAACCTCCAGTCGCTGGACCCCACACAGTTCGGCTTCGTCAAGGGCAGATCATGCCTCCTGAACCTGGTGGATTTCTTTGAGACAGTTACTCAGGCTATAAATAAGGGAAAGGAGGTACACACGACTTACCTTGACCTTGCTAAAGCATTTGACACCATTCCCCATTCAGGTATTATTGATAAGCTCACCAGCCTGGGCATAAACCCTTACGTCACAAGATGGATCACAAACTGGCTCTCAGACAGATCCCATAAAGTAAGAGTAGCGGGATCTATGTCCGAATCCAGACCAGTAATGAGTGGTGTGCCTCAGGGCTCTGTCCTGGGGCCCCTCCTGTTTGGCATATACTTCTCAGAAGTACAGGCAAGCACGGAAGGGCTGTGGCTGACTAAGTTTGTGGACGACTGAAAACTTGGTGCTATAATAGAGTATCCAGCCGACATGGAGATCCTCCAGAAGGGCCTAAATGAAACTAATGCATGGTGTCAAAGCCATGGTCTCAAGCTAAATGCAAAAAAATGCGTAGTAATCCCCTTTGGAAAAAACAGAGTACCCGCAAACTACAACATAGGAGGTAATCCCCTGAAATCTGAAGAAGAAATAAGGGATCTAGGGACCCAAGTAGATAGTCAGCTTTCCTTTGATAACCATGTTGCCAAAGTGGTTAGAAAATCCTTCTATGTGACCCATCTGATCACGAAAGGGTTCACATCAAGAGCTAAGGATGTAATGGTGCCCCTCTACTCTTCCCTCATCAGACCCATTACTGAGTACAATGCACCAATTGGAATGTACCTGGCTAGACATCTCCAGCAGCTGGAGAGACCACAGAGGTACCTAAGCAAGAGGATTACTGGCCTCAAACAGTTGCCCTATGCAGCACGATTGAAAAAGCTAAGACTGTTCTCTGTTGCATACCGCTTTCTCAGAGGCGATCTCTGTCTAACGTACAGAGCCATGTCCAACCCAGAATTGATGAACATGCACCATCTTAGCAAAACCAAATCTACTCGAGCTACACACTCTAGGGATATAAACCTCAACACAACAATGAATAAAACATGCTGGAGGGATAGATTCCCTTTGCAGAAACTTCCCTTACTATGGAACAGGGTCCCGATCTACATAAGACAGAACCCTTCACTATCACTCTTCAAGAGGAACCTTGATGAGTGGATGGTTAACAGAAAGTTCACACTGGGGATCACACCAACAGCACTGCTAGATAGGGGCCAAGGGTACTAGCTGCTAGTACAAGGGTCTAGGGAACTACTAAAGGGGCGGTGAATACCGCACAACGTGGCTGGGCTAATATATGCCTTCGGGCAGATAGCCCAGTACCAACCTATGAACCTATGATCTGCAATTGAGTAATCTGATTACATGCATTACAGATAAAGCATGCCTGCAAAAAACTTGACTAAATTGACCATATGGGCACAAGAGAATAATATGCTGATAAATACATAAATAAACTAAGCATATGAGATTTGGGAGACATAAATTGAAAGTTAAATATTTAATACAGCACACAGTAATTGAAACTATAGATTCATTTAAGGACCTGAGTATATGGGTAGATCTGGCTTTGACATTTTCTAATCATATCAACCAATTGGTTAATGATAGTTATAGGACTATAGGTTATATAAAAATATTTATAAAGTCTAGGAAATCAGAAATGATGAACTCATTGTTTGTTAGACCCAGATTTGAGTATGGTATAACAACATGGAAACCTTTCAAGAAAACAACCATGATTAAAATGGAAAGAATACAGCAGAAATGTACCAAGGGCATCAATGGATGTGAAAATGTAAGTTATTATGAAAGATTAAAATATCTGAACTTGTACAGTGTCTCTTATACATATCTAAGAGGAGATCTTATTCAGGTATATAGGGCATTTAGAGGCAACCACCTCTGGGAATGTCTGGAGTTATTAAAAAGTAGTAGAGAATCATCAGACAACCTATGTAGAAGGTTCTATAGGAATGAGAAGTGCACTAACTGGTTCTCTGACAGAGTAACTGATGCATGGAACAGACACCAAATTACATTAAAGTACTAGAGAATCATCAGATAACCTATGTAGAAGGTTCTATAGGAATGAGAAGTGCACTAACTGGTTCTCTGACAGAGTAACTGATGCATGGAACAGACACCAAATTACATTAAAGTACTAGAGAATCATCAGACAACCTATGTAGAAGGTTCTATAGGAATGAGAAGTGCACTAACTGGTTCTCTGACAGAGTAACTGATGCATGGAACAGACACCAAATTACATTAAAGTACTAGAGAATCATCAGACAACCTATGTAGAAGGTTCTATAGGAATGAGAAGTGCACTAACTGGTTCTCTGACAGAGTAACTGATGCATGGAACAGACTACCAAATTACATTAAAGTACTAGAGAATCATCAGACAACCTATGTAGAAGGTTCTATAGGAATGAGAAGTGCACTAACTGGTTCTCTGACAGAGTAACTGATGCATGGAACAGACACCAAATTACATTAAAGTACTAGAGAATCATCAGATAACCTATGTAGAAGGTTCTATAGGAATGAGAAGTGCACTAACTGGTTCTCTGACAGAGTAACTGATGCATGGAACAGACACCAAATTACATTAAAGTACTAGAGAATCATCAGACAACCTATGTAGAAGGTTCTATAGGAATGAGAAGTGCACTAACTGGTTCTCTGACAGAGTAACTGATGCATGGAACAGACACCAAATTACATTAAAGTACTAAAGAATCATCAGACAACCTATGTAGAAGGTTCTATAGGAATGAGAAGTGCACTAACTGGTTCTGTGACAGAGTAACTGATGCATGGAACAGACTACCAAATTACATTAAAGTACTAGAGAATCATCAGACAACCTATGTAGAAGGTTCTATAGGAATGAGAAGTGCACTAACTGGTTCTGTGACAGAGTAACTGATGCATGGAACAGACTACCAAATTACATTAAAGTACTAGAGAATCATCAGACAACCTATGTAGAAGGTTCTATAGGAATGAGAAGTGCACTAACTGGTTCTCTGACAGAGTAACTGATGCATGGAACAGACTACCAAATTACATTAAAGTACTAGAGAATCATCAGACAACCTATGTAGAAGGTTCTATAGGAATGAGAAGTGCACTAACTGGTTCTGTGACAGAGTAACTGATGCATGGAACAGACACCAAATTACATTAAAGTACTAGAGAATCATCAGACAACCTATGTAGAAGGTTCTATAGGAATGAGAAGTGCACTAACTGGTTCTGTGACAGAGTAACTGATGCATGGAACAGACACCAAATTACATTAAAGTACTAGAGAATCATCAGACAACCTATGTAGAAGGTTCTATAGGAATGAGAAGTGCACTAACTGGTTCTCTGACAGAGTAACTGATGCATGGAACAGACTACCAAATTACATTAAAGTACTAGAGAATCATCAGACAACCTATGTAGAAGGTTCTATAGGAATGAGAAGTGCACTAACTGGTTCTGTGACACAGTAACTGATGCATGGAACAGACTACCAAATTACATTAAAGTACTAGAGAATCATCAGACAACCTATGTAGAAGGTTCTATAGGAATGAGAAGTGCACTAACTGGTTCTCTGACAGAGTAACTGATGCATGGAACAGACTACCAAATTACATTAAAGTACTAGAGAATCATCAGACAACCTATGTAGAAGGTTCTATAGGAATGAGAAGTGCACTAACTGGTTCTCTGACAGAGTAACTGATGCATGGAACAGACACCAAATTACATTAAAGTACTAGAGAATCATCAGACAACCTATGTAGAAGGTTCTATAGGAATGAGAAGTGCACTAACTGGTTCTCTGACAGAGTAACTGATGCATGGAACAGACTACCAAATTACATTAAAGTACTAGAGAATCATCAGACAACCTATGTAGAAGGTTCTATAGGAATGAGAAGTGCACTAACTGGTTCTCTGACAGAGTAACTGATGCATGGAACAGACTACCAAATTACATTAAAGTACTAGAGAATCATCAGACAACCTATGTAGAAGGTTCTATAGGAATGAGAAGTGCACTAACTGGTTCTGTGACACAGTAACTGATGCATGGAACAGACTACCAAATTACATTAAAGTACTAGAGAATCATCAGACAACCTATGTAGAAGGTTCTATAGGAATGAGAAGTGCACTAACTGGTTCTCTGACAGAGTAACTGATGCATGGAACAGACTACCAAATTACATTAAAGTACTAGAGAATCATCAGACAACCTATGTAGAAGGTTCTATAGGAATGAGAAGTGCACTAACTGGTTCTCTGACAGAGTAACTGATGCATGGAACAGACTACCAAATTACATTAAAGTACTAGAGAATCATCAGACAACCTATGTAGAAGGTTCTATAGGAATGAGAAGTGCACTAACTGGTTCTCTGACAGAGTAACTGATGCATGGAACAGACACCAAATTACATTAAAGTACTAGAGAATCATCAGACAACCTATGTAGAAGGTTCTATAGGAATGAGAAGTGCACTAACTGGTTCTCTGACAGAGTAACTGATGCATGGAACAGACTACCAAATTACATTAAAGTACTAGAGAATCATCAGACAACCTATGTAGAAGGTTCTATAGGAATGAGAAGTGCACTAACTGGTTCTCTGACAGAGTAACTGATGCATGGAACAGACTACCAAATTACATTAAAGTACTAGAGAATCATCAGATAACCTATGTAGAAGGTTCTATAGGAATGAGAAGTGCACTAACTGGTTCTGTGACAGAGTAACTGATGCATGGAACAGACACCAAATTACATTAAAGTACTAGAGAATCATCAGACAACCTATGTAGAAGGTTCTATAGGAATGAGAAGTGCACTAACTGGTTCTGTGACAGAGTAACTGATGCATGGAACAGACTACCAAATTACATTAAAGTACTAGAGAATCATCAGACAACCTATGTAGAAGGTTCTATAGGAATGAGAAGTGCACTAACTGGTTCTGTGACAGAGTAACTGATGCATGGAACAGACACCAAATTACATTAAAGTACTAGAGAATCATCAGATAACCTTTGTAGAAGGTTCTATAGGAATGAGAAGTGCACTAACTGGTTCTCTGACAGAGTAGCTGATGCATGGAACAGACTACCAAATTACATTAAAGTACTAGAGAATCATCAGATAACCTATGTAGAAGGTTCTATAGGAATGAGAAGTGCACTAACTGGTTCTCTGACAGAGTAGCTGATGCATGGAACAGACTACCAAATTACATTAAAGTACTAGAGAATCATCAGACAACCTGTGTAGAAGGTTCTATAGGAATGAGAAGTGCACTAACTGGTTCTGTGACAGAGTAACTGATGCATGGAACAGAATACCAAATTACATTAAAGTACTAGAGAATCATCAGACAACCTATGTAGAAGGTTCTATAGGAATGAGAAGTGCACTAACTGGTTCTGTGACAGAGTAACTGATGCATGGAACAGACTACCAAATTACATTAAAGTACTAGAGAATCATCAGACAACCCATGTAGAAGGTTCTAAAGGAATGAGAAGTGCACTAACTGGTTCTGTGACAGAGTAACTGATGCATGGAACAGACACCAAATTACATTAAAGTACTAGAGAATCATCAGATAACCTATGTAGAAGGTTCTATAGGAATGAGAAGTGCACTAACTGGTTCTGTGACAGAGTAACTGATGCATGGAACAGACACCAAATTACATTAAAGTACTAGAGAATCATCAGACAACCTATGTAGAAGGTTCTATAGGAATGAGAAGTGCACTAACTGGTTCTGTGACAGAGTAACTGATGCATGGAACAGACTACCAAATTACATTAAAGTACTAGAGAATCATCAGACAACCTGTGTAGAAGGTTCTATAGGAATGAGAAGTGCACTAACTGGTTCTGTGACAGAGTAACTGATGCATGGAACAGAATACCAAATTACATTAAAGTACTAGAGAATCATCAGGCAACCTATGTAGAAGGTTCTATAGGAATGAGAAGTGCACTAACTGGTTCTGTGACAGAGTAACTGATGCATGGAACAGACTACCAAATTACATTAAAGTACTAGAGAATCATCAGACAACCTGTGTAGAAGGTTCTATAGGAATGAGAAGTGCACTAACTGGTTCTGTGACAGAGTAACTGATGCATGGAACAGACACCAAATTACATTAAAGTACTAGAGAATCATCAGACAACCTATGTAGAAGGTTCTATAGGAATGAGAAGTGCACTAACTGGTTCTCTGACAGAGTAACTGATGCATGGAACAGACTACCAAATTACATTAAAGTACTAGAGAATCATCAGACAACCTATGTAGAAGGTTCTATAGGAATGAAAAGTGCACTAACTGGTTCTGTGACAGAGTAACTGATGCATGGAACAGACACCAAATTACATTAAAGTACTAGAGAATCATCAGACAACCTATGTAGAAGGTTCTATAGGAATGAGAAGTGCACTAACTGGTTCTCTGACAGAGTAACTGATGCATGGAACAGACTACCAAATTACATTAAAGTACTAGAGAATCATCAGACAACCTATGTAGAAGGTTCTATAGGAATGAGAAGTGCACTAACTGGTTCTCTGACAGAGTAACTGATGCATGGAACAGACACCAAATTACATTAAAGTACTAGAGAATCATCAGATAACCTTTGTAGAAGATTCTGTAGAAATGATAAATGCACTAATTGGCTCTCTGAGACAGTAGCTGATGCATGGAACAGACTATCAAACTACATTAAAGCAAGCATTAGTTTAGATATTTTTAAGAACAGCCTGGAAACATATTATGGGGACAAGTGTTTTGGTATATTGGCAAGCTATCCAGTTCCTGCCACACCCAGCGAAACACTAGATTAATAAGCTCATCGGCCAGGAGGAGTCAACCAAGATATAGATGGGCCGGACTGAAAAACGTTCAGGAACAATGACTACTCCTCCTGAGAAGAGGTATCAGAGGACCATCCACCTTTCTGCCTGAGGATTTCTAAGATGTCTCTGAAGGAGACATCATCTAGTGGACATCTGGGAGACCCCTCCCCTTCATCAAACGCAGTGTCTTCAGTGAGCGACTCCTGAGGGGAGTCTATGTGCCTCCTCTTGCACATTGTCTTGCAGGGAACCTCCTCAGTGGGATAATCTGGAGAGCTATCTGAAGACAGGGGAATGTTCTTGAGAAGAACTGTCTGGACACATGATAAGGCCTGCTGTCCCTGTGTAATAAGTCTGTGAGGATCAAAGCTGAGACCCAATGGGTGCAGGGCTGTAGGATCTGAAGAAGAAAGATTAGCCATATCGCTCAGATTAGAGAAGACCCTCTCCACCACCTTGATGGCAGAAGCATCAGGAGAAGCCATACCTGGCCACACTGGAACCAAAGCTCCAGATGCTACCATGCCACAACCCTACCTGGATCCCTATCTCAAAGGAGGAGTTGGGCACAAACTCTCCAATGCCAAAGTCCAAGGGGCAGGGCTGGCTATGACAACCTTGGAGTTGAACCAAGACTCCAGACCTGGCACTGACACTTCAGCTCCGAGACTCGTCCTGGTCCAAGGGAATAGGCACTGGACAAGTCAGGGAAACAGTCGCAGTTGAAAACCTAGTTGTCCTCAGATCAGATACCAACAATCTTGGGGTTCTCAGATCCGAAGGCTCCGAAATCTCTGCTCAGCTTGGAGAAGGAGAAATCAGTGTGGGAAACAGAAGAGAGGCTCACACATCTGATGGGAGATGGAGACAAGATGACCCCCATCTGAATCTGAGCTCTAAGGAACTTGCTCATCATTCTATCAACTTCAACTTTAAAAAGGCACCTGGAGGACTTGATGGAGGAAGTAGTGGACTGGGGCCGAGACTCTCTCCTTGGGGTCTCTTGTAGGAATGGAGTCCAGGAGAGACAGGCTCCAGAGTGAACCCTGGGGAATGGATCTAAGGAGACTTAGACTGTACCAGTGCCATATCCGAGGGTATTGGATCCAACTGTTTCAGCTTCTGATATGAGGGTGTCAGATCAGATTTCTTCTGTACTTTGGAAGGAGGCTCTGAAGTAGAAGCTGACTTTATCGAGCAGGTTGGAGACAACCTCCTAGATTCCCTTGTTTCCAAAGAGGCCTTAGGTGTTTGTGTGGGAGTTTGAGCCCCTGAAAAAGAAGAAGAGGAAGAAGAGGATGGTAACAAGCCCTTTAGGACCAGTTTGTTGCTTCAGTCACTAAGGGCCCTATAATTAAATCCAGCACATATGGAGCATTCTGTATTTAAAAGGGCAGCACCCAGACAATAAATGTAGCATCAGAATTTAGGATCTTGTGCCCACAGGAAGCGCATTTCTTAAACCCAGTGGGTTTGTCAGCCATAATAACCTACAAAAAGAAAAGAGAACACAGAATTTTTTTGGAAAAACTACAAACAATTGTAGGTAAAGAATTACTCTCTAAAGGATAGGGAAAAGGAGAAACAAAGAAAGAGAAGTACCAGCAATGATACTATGACTACCGAAGGCAGGACATGAGGAAACAAAGACAAGCCTGATGTGACAGAAATCCACAATAAACGAAAATAAGGGAGGAAGAGGTGACTAAAAAAGAAGAGGCTATGAGAAACTTTTAAAGAAATGTACACTCACTGTAAATAATAATACACTCCAAGCTCTGCAAGAAGGATCTGTGTCTGTTGTAATAAGGCAGCAAATGAGATCTGAGGTATTGCAGGGTGACCGGGGCATTATGGGTAAAGGGAGGAGCTGGAGAGTTGGATCCCAGAGTCTAGTAAATGTGGCCAAGGCGGATCCAAGGTTGGACCTGAGACCCATCAGTTAAGGAAGGATGAAAAGGATAGCATCAGATCAATGGATATCACATTTCTTTATTTTGACAATGTACACCTCTTACAAAAAAGCAGGCCTATTAGTATGTGCAGTATTTCTGCAAGGCATCAGAGATGCATGTTTTGAGGGCTAGAATGCTAGACTGAATTTCTTCAAACTGTTTGTTTGTGTCTTTCGGCTTTTCTCGGTTAGGGGTCGCCACAGCAGAACTCCGGTCCGCTAATGATTGGCAGTAGAGTTTTACGTGCTGGCTTGCCAGGCCTAACGCACAACCTTCAACGAAGGAATGCCCGTTCACGCATGTCACCACACAAAAGAAGCTCTAACTGAGAATTGAACGGGCAATGTCTAACTGTGAGACGACAACTCTACCGCAGCACCACCACCGCATCAATTTCTCTCAAACTGTGACAGGTAAAAATATTTCAGTTTTGCAAATATCTTCCTAGGGTGATGATTACCAAACATCCTTCATTTTGATGAGTCACACAATTTAAAAACTTTCATTTCTTTCTTTTATATGTGTGGCATATGTCCAAGGAACCTAAAAAACATTCTTTGAGAGCCACGCTAGAAGGCTGAACAAAAACTGTGAAAGCCAAGAATGCCACCATTTACCACAAGCTCCTAGACTGATCTTTATTGTGATCTCACACACACACGCACACACGCACACACGCACACACGCATGCATGCACGCACACACACACACACACGCACACACGCACACACGCACACACACACGCACACACACACACACACGCACACACACACACACACACACACACACACACACACACACACACACACACACACACACACACACGCACACCTCTAACAAATATTCAGGTCTTTCATTTAGATGTGCAGCACATAAACAAGGCATCTGAGAAGAGTATTTTGAAAGGCAGATACTAGACTGAATTCTTTCAAAAATGTGAAAGGTAGGAATGTCGAACTTTGAAAGAAACTTCCTCCTGTGATTCTTAGCATAAGGCATGACATTCCTTTATTCTCAAACTGCACACCTCTTACAAACATTCATCTTTCTTTTCTACGTGCAGTATGTTTCCAAGGCAAATGTGGCATGTGTTGAGATCTATGATAGAAGGCTGAATTTCTCTGTAACCTTGAAGGACAACAAATGCAAAGCACCAGAGATCTGTGCTTTGAAAGCTATGATGGAAGGGTGAATTTATCCAAAACAGTGAATGGTAAGTATTAAACTTTCAGGAATCTTCAGTGGGTGATAATTAACAAAAGGCACTACATTACTTTTTTATGATGAAACGCAACTTTTACAAATAATCAGGTATTTCCTTTGTATGTTAAGCACGTCTCCAAGGTACCTGAGAAGTATGTTTTGACAGCCAGGATAGTAAACTGAATTTCTCCAAAACTGGGAAAGGCTAAAAGGTCAAACATTGCAACAACAGGGGAAAACGACCAATCTGTGCTGTGTAAACGTCTCACCAAAGAAATAAACCAGAGTAAAACAGTCCAAAAAAGTAGAATGATGAGATGATACCAGGCTCTCAGCATACAATGAACAATCTTTTATTTTAAAACAACATAAGCCCTTTCACACCTCTTGCTGCCTCTTCAGATGTCAGTCTAAAAATGCAGTCACACAAACAGCAATTTATATAGGAATTCATCTAGAAAATCAAGCAATTAAGCAAGTATGTATTAAAAGAATACAAACAAATGTAATAAAAATGTAAAAATAAGAAATAAACTTAAAATCAACTAATGCACATAAGTGTATGCAACACTCATCTAAAAAGTGAGCGTGTCTGTAACAAAGGTTTAAGGGGGCCTCTATCATTTAGTCCTAAACCATAATCAACCCTTAACCTAGCTATCCACTTGCTCTCTAAGCTTTCAGTAGCATTTCTAACATCACCAAGCCCCTTAGTATCTGCTAGCTGTGCTATAACTTGAAACTTAAAACAATGTGTGTGTGAGGTGAGCTTCACATGTGTAGAAAGAGCACTGCACTCAGTACCATTATTTATGTCTTAAGCATTCTACTATGCGTTCCTTCAACTATCAGTGTTGCCTACATAAAACTTCATGCAGGCAGTGCAGCATGCTAAATAAACTACATGAGAAGAGGTACAAGTAGCTTGAACATCAAACACATACTGTTTACCCTGATCTGAATGTATAAACATACCAGTAGTGTCAATATAAATGCAGCACTTACAAGTATGACATGGTCTAGTTCCTTTATAAGTGGAACCCATTTTATTCTTTGTAGTTTTACCATCAATAAACTGTTTTGGATAACAAAGAATCTGTTTTAAAGATCGTTTCTTCTTAAAGATAAAGTTAGGTTATTCACCCACTATCTTTTTAAGATCATTATTCGTTGTTATAATGGGACAATGCTTCCTTATAATATCCAAGACATACCCTGTAGTGTAAGAATAAATCACCAGTACCCTACATTTAACATCATTCAGTCTCCTGGGGTGAATAGAAGGTGGATTTGAATAAAGGAAGAGCCTGCCTCTACCTTCTCTAATATCAGAGTCTTTATTCAATACTTAGGTTCATAGATTAGTACTAGGCTAACTGCCCTTGTGAGACATTTTAAGCCTAACCAATTATCCCCTGTGAGATTCAAACCCTGCACCTTGTGTTTGTAAGGCCACCATTAGGCCACCCTCCCAACCCAACTTGTTGTACATTACACCTCTTGTAGCCCCTATCCATAAACTTATTCTCCAAGTCTCTCATTTCAGCCATAAAATTGCCTTCACTGACATTCACCCTTGAGACTTTAAGTCCTTGCCCTTGTACTATGTTATCAAATACATATTTAGGGTGCATGCTTGTTCGGTGTAACAAGGTGTTTCAGTAACAAGGTTTCCTGTTTAGTGAATTATCCATCTGTCCACTGCTTGAAACTCTGATAAGTACATCTAAGTATCTAATTTCTACCTTAGAATACTCAGCTGTAAATCTCAGAAATGTAGTACTAGCATTAATCACTTCTATAAACTTAACCAACTCATCTTGTGTATCTTTCCAAATCAAAAATAAATCATCCACAAAACATCTGTAAAATAAAATGTGTTCTACATATGATCCACAAAACATCTGTAAAATAAAATGTGTTCTACATATGATCCACAAAACATCTGTAAAATAAAATGTGTTCTACGCATGATCCACAAAACATCTGTAAAATAAAATGTGTTCTACGTATGATCCACAAAACAACTGTAAAATAAAATGTGTTCTACGTATGATCCACAAAACATCTGTAAAATAAAATGTGTTCTACGTATGATCCACAAAACATCTGTAAAATAAAATGTGTTCTATGTATGATCCACAAAACATCTGTAAAATAAAATGTGTTCTACGTATGATCCACAAAATGTCTGTAAAATAAAATGTGTTCTACGTATGTATCAACCACTATGTGCTTAAGTTACCAGATGGGTATAATGAGATTGGCGTAGCTGTTGGCACATGATGCACCCATTGCAACACCATCTCTTTGCAAAAAAAAAATTACCATCAAAATACATTGTTATATAATATTAACTCAAGTAAATAATGAAGTAATTCAGTAAAATTCAGTTACTGCCTAGAAAGTACACTACCTGAATGCCAGAAAAAAAGAAAGTCATAGAAAATGAAATAAAAATCAACTAGAAAAGATGAATAGAAAACACTGACTATGGATAACACTGCAAAACTCGAAGGGTGAAATAAAGAAAAAGCTGGATGAATATGAAAGTTCTTAAGAAGAACTGTTTCAAAAAATGGTACAGTTAGAAGTCAGAGGGTGCAAAGAAAACCTGAGATTTTCTGCTGTACCTGAAAAACTGGAAGGAACAGACCGTATTAATTTTATGAAAGCAGAAATGAGCAACTGGACTAGTATTCCACAGCAGGATTTGTTAACTGAAAGGACACATTGAGTGTATGCTCCAATCCTGGCTATGAGAAAGCAGCCGAGACCTGTACTAGTAAATGTGCACTCATACCAGCAGAAAGTGCTGATCCTGACAAAACTGCGTCAGAAGGAAAAGTATTAAAAATTAGAGACAGCAGATTCTTTGTGGAAAACGATTATTCAATGTATGCCAATCAGGAAATGTTGACAGGCAGGTAAGAGATTCAAGCTGAATATTTTTTTCCTAGAAAATCAAACACATTTTTTGATGGAGAACAGACTAAGGAGGAAATACAAAAGATTATCTAGTAAAGAAATGAGCCATAAAACAAGAGGCAACTCTGTTTCTCATTCTTCCAATGATAAAACTCATACAGAAGAAGCTCTGGATAGTAATTGATAAAGAGTTGAAGAATTTTTTGGGATAGAAAGAGGGCAAAACTCAAGTGGAATAAGTTAATCCTTCCAACAGAGCAAGGGGGCTTAGGAGTACCTGATTTGAAGAGATATTTCAGAGCTACACACTCAAGGCTTATACATATCATAAGCAGAAAACTACAAATCAAAGTTGAAAAGGATGATGATGAACCAGGAGGTAATTCAAGAAATAAGGAAAGAATAGGATTTTAGATGCAGATACTTAAGGAGAATAACAACAGTCATACATAATATTATATTCCTATAGTAGCAGAAAGTATACTAAGAACTAAGCCAACATGGGAATGGAGAAAGAAGATTCTGATGATAGGGATGACTGCAATTAGGGGTACAGATAACAGAGAAAAGGGGGCTGAAATTTACTGAAGGAAGCTGGCAAATGAACCGAGGTGTTAGGAATAAATAATTAGACAAGGAAAGGTAACAGAATAGAACAGGCCAAGAAGACATTTGGACTACAGGCTAGTGATTGCCTTCCCTATCAAAGATTGCTATCAGAATATAGACAAAGAGAAAGAGATAGGGGAATCCTAAATTAAATACTCACACTGGTTGAGTTTTTTAATGAATCTAGAACAAACTTGAGGGGAAAATTAGTGGAGCATGTAAAATATTGCATGGTAACTATAGGAATCAATCAGAAGAGGTCAGAAAAGCATGGGAAGAGACATTAGATATGCAATCCACAAAGAAACAGTGGGAGGATATGTGTATGGCTCCCAAATATGCAACAAAGTCTAGAAGATTTAGGATATTAGATATTAGAGAAAGGGATAGGGAAATCCTAAATTAAATATTCACACTGGTTGAGTTTTTTAATGAATCTAGAACAAACTTGAGGGGAAAATTAGTAGGGCATATAAAATATTGCATGGTAACTAAACAGCCCTCTCCAAATCCAAAAACACAGCATCAGTGGGACCAGACGGTGTCCCAGGCTGTGACCTACATCAGCTCAAAGACGAACTAACCCCTCACCTAAACACACTGTTCAAACTCAGCCTCTCCACAGGCTACATACCCATAGAGTGGCACACAGCAATGGTTATTCTGCTCCACAAAGGTGGAGCCACAACAGATCCCGGGAACTATTGCCCTATAAGCCTGACTAGCTTGGTCTGTAAGGCTATGGAGCGCATCATCATGGAGCTCATTAACAGAGACATCGGGAACCTCCAAACACTGGACCCAACCCAGTTTGGCTTTGTTAAGGGCAGAGCATGCCTCCTAAACCTGGTGGACTTATTTGAAACAGTTACCAAGGCTATAGATGAGGGAAAGGTGGTACACACAGCTTACCTAGACCTCGCTAAGGCCTTCGACACCATTCCCCATTCTGGTATTATAAACAAGCTCACCAGCCTGAACATAAACCTGTATGTCACAAGATGGGTTGCCAACTGGCTCATGGACAGAACCCACATGGTGAGAGTTGCAGGAGCTAGGTCCGACTCTAAACTGGTTACAAGTGGCGTTCCGCAGGGCTCAGTCCTAGGACCCCCTCCTGTTCGGCATATACTTCTCAGAGGTACTGGCAAGCACAGGAGGACTATGGCTGACCATGTTCGCAGATGGCTGCAAACTTGGGGCTAAAATTGACTCTCTGGCTGACACAGACATCCTCCAAAAGGGTCTCACTGAGACGGATACATGGTGTCAAAATCATGGCCTCAAGCTAAAATGCCAAAAAGTGCATAGTCATCCCCTTTGGAAAAAACAAAGTACCCACAAACTACCACATAGGTGGTAGTCCCCTAAATACAGAAGACGTAATAAGGGATCTGGGGACCCAAGTAGACAGTAATCTCACCTTTGATAATCACATTGCCAAAGTGGTTAGAAAATCCTTCTATGTGGCCCACCTAATCACAAAAGGGTTCACATCCAGATCAAAAGAGATCATTGTGCCCCTCTACTCATCACTCATCAGACCCATCTTAGAGTACAACCCCACAATTGGGATGTACCTTACAAGACACCTGCAACAGCTGGGAAGACCACAGAAGTACCTCACCAAGAGGATCAATGGCCTCAAACAGATGCCTTATGCAGCTCGACTGAAGAAACTCCAGTTGTACTCGGTTGTATACCGTCTACTCAGAGGTGATCTCTGCCTGACATACAAGGCCATGTCCAACCCAGAATTGATGGACATGCTCCACCTAAAGAAAACCTTATCCCCCTCGAGCCACATGCTCTAGGGATCTAAACCTCAACACAGCAATAAATAGGAAGTGCTGGAGGGATAGATTCCTGTCCCAGAGACTTCCCATGCTTTGGAACAAGATCCCAATCTACATTAGGCAGAGCTCCTCACTAACACTCTTCAAAAGAAACCTTGACGAGTGGATGGGAAACAGAAAATTTACCTCGGGGATCACTTCAGTGGCTCTGCTGGACAGAGGCACAGGGAACTAATCTAAGGGGGTGACGAAAGCCAACACATTCTGGCTAGGCTTAAAAATGCTTCGGGCAGATAGCCTAGTACCCACCTATGAACTTATGAACCTATATTTTTCTTGAAGTGTTTTCATTGATACTTTTATACCCCAAGCAGATGCCAAATAATATTTCCTCAGGTAGGTGGCAAATGTTGACAATGTGATGGGGAAGAAAGAGTTAACTGGGACATATGTTTTGGGAGTGTAATAAGTGGGTAGACTTTAAAAAATATTCTGTTAGCAAATGACTGTAACTGACAACATTATTTTTTTGAGCTGGGATGCAGGATCTGAATTGTCTAGACATAGTAAGGCCTTGTTATGTTTAATTCCAGTGGCTGCAAAAAAGCAATTACTTGAAAATGGAAATCAAAATTTAAACCAACTATACTTGAAGTAGTTAATATTGTAACAGAGAAAAAAGAACAGGAAGCGGGATCTTTAGAGAAGGGTAGGAGTAAAGTACATAAAATGGAAATTGTGGGAACAACACATACAGAAAGATGTTTTGCAGGAGGACTGAGGTTTAAGAGACGACAGGGAATGAATAATTTATGTAATGTTGCTTGCAATGTATGCCACAAATGTTGTACATCCAATAATATGTGTAAAGGTGAACTTGTTAATATGGTTTGATTACTTTAATATAAATGTACATTTGCCTATGTCACAAGTGATAATTCAGTTAAGGTGTTTAAAAAATAAAACTAAAGTTCCTAGATAGATTTTGCCAGTGAAACATTTTCTAATGTTCCAAAGGAAAATGCTTGAGAGACAGAAAAAAGCAAAGGAGTTAACCGTTAGAATCAGGAATGATTTGAACTTGAAGCAAAGTTTGGTGTTGGGAGATGGAGATGAACATTAAAAAGACCATCAACACTGAAATTAGTGAATAAATGTGAGATTACAAAGCATCAATTACATTTGTGAAACATGGCTTTGCAAGAAAAAGTAGCTGAGAATGATGGGATGTTTGCTGACTTTGTTAAACGTGTGGGTGGACTGTAAAGCACATACCCCACATTATGCCATTAATGTTTAGAAGGGCACTAAACTAAAAAAAAAGGTAGCTTTAACTAAAACATTTTTTGTTATTAATAGTTTTTCTATAAAACAGTTCATGATATAAACTGCATATTATGTAGTAAAACAGTTTTATTTAGTATCAGCTCAAGTATTTTAAATGTGGGGGAGGGGGAGTCTTTTCAATGAGTGTTATATGTGACAAAGATATTAAAGCAAAGGATTATTTTGTTAGTTGCAAGAAAAAAAAGCTTTAAAATGCACCAGGAGAAGAAAGGCTGGAAAAGGCACGTTTAAGATAATATGGTGTGATCTTGTGCTACTGGGGTGAGAGAAGGGTATAAAAGTACACTGATCGTATTATATGTAGATCTGAAATGTTTTCTCTTATTTTTCCAAGATGAATGTCTGGATTCATGCCCTTGGCTTAATCTATAAACAAGTATTTTTTTGTAAGCAAATAGGGTTGAAAAATAAGACAAAATGTTGAAAGCTATGAGAAGTGCTAAGTTTCTTTCATATGCAACAATATTTGCTTGCTTTTTTCCCCATTGGCAAAATGTTTAGTAGGAATTAAGAAATCTACAGCTGAAGGCAGTTGTATATTCTGTTCTGTTCTTGCTGAAATTAATAAAGATTCCTTCATGCATCTGGAGAATTGTTAACTGTTTTTTTCTCTCACTACAGAGAACCTTTCAATGGAGATGAGCTGTCTGTAGGTGCAAGCAATTACTCTTGAGAGTTTTGAGCATTCCTTACTGAGGGAAATGCAAAATTTAGAGGTACAACAGCAAACAGTTCAATGAAAAATAAAGTCTGAAATTACTGAAAGCAAATAAGAAATAGCAGCTTCTCTAGCAGACATAATACTTTAATACAATTAATAGAACAGTGCATAATTTAGTTTTATTTAAAGATAACAAGTGTATTTTTTCTTAAGGCTAGAAAAAGAAGTTATGTACTTACTGTAACATCCCATCTGTGTTGTCCATTTCATTCTTCCTCAGCTGATGAGTTCGGATCAGATCCTCCGGATCTGACTCGGCCATTACTAAAGCTCGTGGCAACCAACAACTCTCGAGCTTCTCCATTACCCATAATGCACCAACCCTAACTTACCTCAGATCTTGTTTGCTAATTTTTACCAGAAGGAAAATATTTACAATGCATAAATAAAGGAGGTGAAAAATGCATGCTATCAATACATAAAAGACTATATCTGGAGCTCAACAAAGGATAGCAATGTCTCCTAAAAGGTCTATATCAGTTAATCGAAGGCTTAATTGAGCCAATCGCTATTTGTCAAACCCAATTAAGTGAAAATCATTTCAGTGAAAACTTTCTCAGGGAAAAGAACTAGTTGCCCACCCACTGACCATAACCAAACAAAACAAAATTTAAAACTCTGCAAAGTGGGGGGGCTTCACTCCCCACACCCCCATATGCCAACTCTGAGATCGCACTACAGTGGAGAAAAGAGCAAATTCCCCATGATGGCCAACCACATCCTTTCCCCTGGGAAAAAATGTGCTTAAACGATCATTCACTTAACTGAGCTTTCACTTAAGTAAGTTTGACAAATAGCAATTCATTCAATTAAACTTTTGATTAACTGATACAGACCTCCCCAAAGATTCATTCTTCCAGAAGTTTGCTAAGAATGGCGGTTTGTGGAGGGGGTTGAAGAAGAATGAAAATGGACAACACAGGTGGAATGTTATGGTAAGTACATAACTTCTTTACCTGATGTTGTCAATTTTCATTCTACCCTCAAATGATGGGACAGAGTCCCCAGCTACTTTAGAAACAGGTGGATTCAAGGAAGGATGTTCTTGAGCACAGCTGAACCAAAGAACCAAAGAACCAAAGAACTGCAGATTAGATCCAATTTCATAATGAGTAGCAAAAGTATGTTGAGTAGCCCAAGTAGCTGCTGCACACATGTAGTCTATGAACATCCTGGAAAGAAAAACTGAAGACATTGCCATGGATCTAGTTGCATGAGCTCATACTGGCTGTGTTAATGTAACACCCAATATATATATATATATATATATATATATATATATATATATACGAGTCTATGTTGCTTGATCGAAATCCCACAATCTCGATCAAGCAACATCGAAACCCATTAAAGCGAAAGTGCACTAAATCGAAAATGCACTTTCGCAAAAGCCGGTTTTTTGAACCAGAAAAAAACAAAACTGCTTTAAACAGTATTTTGCAGGGGGGCAAGCCGCCTTGCACCCCCCCCACTTAAATATATTAACTCCGAGATCGCACTACAGTGGGGAAAAGGATATATTTCCTTATCCCTACTGTAATGCGCTTCAGAGAACCAGCTTTCGATTTAGTGTACTTTTGCTTAAATGGGTTTGATCCTCTGGTTGTCGAGAAAGTGAGTTTTCAACAATCAGAAGTAAACACACACACACATATATATATATATATATATATCCATATATATATATATATATATATATATATATATATATATATATATATATATATATATATATATATATATATATATATATATATATATATATATGGTATGCAATCAGTTAGCTATCTAGCTAAAGCTAATTTAACAACTAGTTTTCCAAATTTCAGGTCTGCAAAGGAAACAAACATCTGGTCTGTTTTTCTTATGTCTTTTGTTCTATGCAGATAAAAACGTAATTGCCTGTTAACATCTAGTAAATGTAACATGCATTCACCTTTGTTAGTAAATTTGGGGAAGACAACTGACAAATTAATATACTGATTAATACTGGATTCTGACACCATCTTGGAAAGAAAGAATGCATTGGTTCGTAATGGGACTCTATCCTTGTGAAAAATCAGATATGGAGGTTTTGAAGACAATGCTTGAATTTCTGAAATGTATCTAGCAGATGTAATGGCTACTAGAAAAAATGTTTTCCAAGTAAAATATCTAAGGTCACACTTAGCTGCTGGTTCAAAGGGGGAAGTATAAGTTCCTGCAGTACCAGAGTGAGGTCCCATGAGGGAGTAGGGTCTTTAAAAGGAGGTCTTAAAAGTAGAGTGCCTCTCAAGAAAGCTCTGCACAGCTTATGAGAGGCTACTGAGGAACCTTCAAATCCAGTGTGAAAGTTTGATATAGCTGCTAACTGAACTTTAACAGTTGAGGAACTAGCTCCTTCTTTAAAAAGCAGGGCTAAAAATTCAAGGATGTTATGTATCAGAGCTGAAAAAGGTTCAACATGATTTTGATGTGCCCAATACACAAATCTTTTCCATTTGCTAGAATAGAGTTTACATGTTGAAGGTTTATATAAAGATAAAAGTATATGCCCGACAAGGGAAGAGCGCATAGGTTGTCTGGCTATTAACGGAATTGGAGAAGCCAGGCCGACAGCCCGAGGTTTGATATGTCTGGATGGATCATGCCTGTCAGGTGAGACAGGAACAGGGTCCACAATCAAAGGATAGTGAAGTAAGTGAGGACAAAGGAAGGGGAACCAAATCTGTCGAGTCCAGTCAGTACAATGAAGATGACTTTGCTCTTCAACATGGCATCTTTCTGTAGAAATTTTGGAATTAGCAGAATTGGTGGATAGGCATATAGTAGACCGCAGGGCCAGTCATGAAGTACAGCATTCCTCAGTGATTCCCCCTGTGGGGGGATTAGGGCAAAGTAGCTATTGCATTTGATTTTAGGAGTGAAGCAAAAAGATTGCAGCAAGGTTGGCCCCAATGACAAAAAATCATTTCCATCATGTTCTTATTGACAGACCACTCATGAGATAGAAGAATACACCTGCATAGCTTGTCTGCTATCACATTGGACTTCCCAGGAATGTGCATTGCTATGAGAAAGCAGTTGGATAAGATTGCCCATTGCCTCATGCTGTGCTCTTCTCGACATGAGGAGTAAGATCTGGTCCCATCTTATTTGTTGATGTATCAAAATGCTGACATATTTTCTGTTTGAATTGCAATTGTCCATCAAGGGAGAGAATTTTGAAAGACCTGCAATGCTGAAAGCACTGCTCTCATCTCTAGGACATTGATATGCAAATTTGGCCTTTTTGCAGGACCAAGTGCCTTGGGCTGTTTCCCCAGAAAGTGCCACCCCACCCCAACTAGGGACCATCCGTGGTCACTATGGCCTTGTGCTCATGGAGGAATGAATAGGCAGCCTTGTAGAACTTGATCTGATTGAATCCACCATCTAAGATCTCTTTTGTGTATGTGAGTGATTCAGAGTTTACATGGTATCGACCATTGTTTTGTTAGCATCCACTGTAAAATCCTCATATAAAATCTGGCTAAAGGTAGTAGTGTTATTGCCACTGACATTGATCCTAGAGCTTGAAGGACAAAGTAGGCAGAAATCTTGGTACCGCAGATTATTTTTCTGACCTGTGATCTTATAGATTGAACTCTTGAGGAAGACAGCAAAGCTATCATTGAGTTTGTGTTGAACAGTGCTCCTTTGAATTCCAAATTCTGAGTTGGTTTCAGTTGAGACTTGTCGTAGTTTATGGTTATCCCCAGATGAGAGCACATCTGGAGAACCCAACATCCTGCCCTTAATTAATGCCTGATTGGAGCAGTAATGAGCCAGTCATTTAGATATGGAAGCACCTAGAATCCTTGAAGTCTGAAGTGAGCTCCTACTACTGCCATGCATTTGGTGAACACCCTGGGGGCTGTGATGAGACCAAAGGGCAGAGCTCTGAACTGGTAATGACTGGCTCACAGCTGGAAGCATAAGTACCTTCTGGATCATCTGTTCATCTTTATGTGATAGCATGCATCCTAAAGGTCTGTCGAGCACATCCAGTCTTCCTTGCCCAGAAAATGAAGAATGGACTGAACTGTGGCCATCCGAAAATTGATGCATTGAACTGACTTAAGTTTCTGACATATAAAATTGGTCTCCAGTCCCCTGTTTTCTTTGTCACTAAAAAAAAACTTGAGTAAGTTTCAGATTCTATCTGGTCTGGTAGGACCTCTTGGATGACTCTTTTCTAGCAACTTTTGTATTTGAATTGCTGCTTGTTCCCTCTGATTGGGTGGAATATCAGGGATATTTCTTGAGATTGGAGGTGGAAGGGAAAAGGGTATTATATATAACTTCTGGAAATAATCCTCTGCACCCAAATATCTTTCGTTATGTCTAGCCAGGCTCTCTGGTGCAGCAATAGATGTCCCCCGATTGCCACCAGAGGTGGACAATCATCCACCTCTGGAGGCAATCAGGGGACATCCAGAGGTGGACAATCGGCCCTCCTTTCAGGAGCACTGGTAAGGTCTGTCAAAGAAAGAATCTCTGGATCCCTGGTTTTGCAGGCCACCTCTGCCACAGGGGTTGAATTGAACATTGGAGTTCCCTCCTCTGCCCCTGGGGGACTCCTTCCACATGTCCTGGAAAGGACAATGGGATTTTTTTGAACCACATCGTGTGACCACCTTATTAATTCCTAGAAAAGCATCTTTGAGGAGTTGAAAAACGTACCCCCATGGCAGAAAGGGTCTTTCCATCCTTCTCCCACCTGGATAATGTGTCGTTTACCTTGGGGCCAAACAAGGAAATGGTGTCAGAAGTAGCATTGATAAACAATGACTTGAAGGGCTCCATGAAATCACACAAGAGCATCCAGGCATGTCTCCTAATGGAAACACCTTTACCTGCTACCACTGAGGTTCCTTCAGCTACATGTAAAATGAACCTCATGGAAGAATTTGAAATAGATTGTGGGGTAGCCAACTGAGAAGTCATGGTTGACTCTGCCTCTGCAGAAATGGATCCTGATAGGGAATTTGATAGTTCCTTAATCAAATCTGTCTGCAAGCTTGTAAAATGTGCCAAATAATTCAGTGACCTTAAGGTGAAGGTCACTGAAGCATAGACATGCTTCCCAAACCTGTCCATCATCCTAGACTTCCTGTTAGGTGGATTAACAGTGGAACTGTCCCCGACAAGTTCCTTTATAGTGGCTGACACCATAACCATGACATCAATGGGTATATCTTTACCCCAAAACTGCTTATCCAAAGATTGTGCCATAATCTTCTCCACTCTCCTAGGTACTGGTTCAGCTGTGTTGGGTTCCTTCCACACCCATTGAGAGACTAACTCAATAAGCTCATTGGTGGATGGAGTAACCTAGGAGGTAGATGGGTCAGTACTGAAAGCCTCCAGGAATACAGCCTCCTCTCTGCTTAAGGATCTCGAGGATGTCTCCAAATGAGACATCTTCAAGAGGTGACCATGGGGAACTTTCATCGAAGTCTGTATCTTCAGTGACTGACTCCTCTGTGGAGTTCCAGTGCTTTGTCTTACATGTCTTCTTCTGAAGGACCTCCTCAGTGGGATGCTCTGGGGAGGTATCATCAGAAATTGAGATACTCTGTTGGGAAGCCTGGGGGTCTCTAACTAACTCTCCCTGTGATAAAGAGTGATGAGGCTCTGAGCACAGAGATACCAAGGTAGAAAAAGGTTAGGGTCTGAGGGGGATGGATTCATCTGTTCTGCTGAGGCAGAGAAAAAACTCTTCACAACCTTGAAGGCAGACTGCTCCAGAGAAAGGAAAGACCTTGGATCCAAAAAGACAAGCTTTTTAACAGCTGTCCTCTCCTGCTCCACAGTCAATCTCCCCGTGGTGGATACCAGAGTTCACCTATCCAGTGTCGAGGCTCCAAGGGGCAGAGATGGCTCTGAAAACTGCAGAGTTGACTCCAAAACCTCAAATCTGACAGGGAAGCTTCAGTTCCAACAGCTCTTCAGATCTGACTGAACTGAAGCACTAATAATAAGCTTCAGATCCGAAGATATTACTATCTTTGGATCTGAGCCAGATGCAGCCAGAAGACTCAGATCCAGGGAGTCTGAAACAGTTGAAGGAGTCAGAGGAGAAACTTGTAGTGAGAGTGTAGTAGAATAACAGACCTCCTGACCCGAAGGTTTAGGAGCCGGTAAGGCACCCATCTGACTCTGCGGTGAGAGGAACTTCCGCACCACTCTTTCCACATCTTCCTCCGTCAAACTTCTGGAAGAACAAGTGGAAACAATAGATGGGGACCTGGGTCTATGATGCTCCAAAAAAGATGAGGCACCTTCAAGGGTGCAGGATCCATACAGGCTGAATATCTTGTACTGGGTAAGTGAATTGAACTGATAGGACTGGAACTGATCGGATCTGATACCTATTTTATTGGATCCAAGGAGGTGGGGGCCACCAAGTTTTTCTTTCTCAGATCCAAGGGTGAGGTCAGATACATGTTGGCATTTTTCTTCGATGGCCCTGAAACCATAGAGGACATAGAAGGTTTTGGAGACAAAGTTCTTGACTGCTTTGTTTTGGGAGATTGATCTCCAGATATAGCTTCTCAAATGGCTAATGATAATAAGCACTTTACGATGAGGTTGATTTTATGTTCAACAAGTGCCCTGGGTTTGAATCCATGGCAAATGGAACAGTCTTCCTGGGGATGTGACAGTCCCAGAGAGTACACACACATATTGTGGGCATCCGACATAGGAAGCTTATGCCCACATTTAACACATTTTTAAACCCTGTGGAGTCTTTTTTCACCATAGCAAAACAATATTAAAAAAAATCTTAAGCAAGGACAGATAAAGGTTCTTTTTTTTTGTTTTATTTTTAGGAAAGCGAAGCAGGAAAGAAACTACAAGCAATGGTAGAAAAAGGAGTTACACCAAGTGTAGAAATAAAGTAAATGCTAACAACAGTATTTAAAAGGTATGCAAAGTACAATAGTCTGCCCTGCAAAACCTTTTCAACTCACAAACCTTTTAATTGATTTGAAGCTTTTTGTCAGGCAAAAAAATGGGAAGAACTACTAACAATAGTAATTTAGAAAGTTACTAATTATACAGTAGGTAAGGGGATGATTAAGAATTTAACAGAATTTAGACTAGAGAATTATAATAATGCACTTATCTGATAAACACGTGAGAGTTAAGGAAAACCACACCTTTGCTGAAAGAGGCAAATGAGATCTGAGGTAACTTGGACTTTGGTGTATTATGGATAAGGGAGACGCTTGAGAGTTTTTGGTTGCCATGAGCTTTAGCAACAGCTGAGTTGGATCTGAGGGATCAGATCTGAACCCATCAGTTAAGGATAGAATAACAATTGACAACATCACATTGAAAGTTATGTATTTACCATAAAGATAGATCTGTGTTGTCTTATTTTCATCTGGTTCAGCCTTTGGGTTGTCAGATCCAACCTTGGCACCTTTTTCCTGAAGTTGGGGATCTGAGGCTCTGACTCTTCCTCTAGCCATAATTCCCCTCCATTCCACCAACGTTTTAGTGTTCCACAGCTAGAAAAAGCAGCTGAGTCAGACCCGAGGGTTGGATCCAAACCCATTTGTGGGGGAAGAATGAAAACAGACAACACAGATGGAATCTTATGGTGAGTTCATAACTTTTTTATACTTCTTCCAGGGCTATAGGCACTGGTTTGTTTTGAGGAGGTTTGTATAGCTGCATTCTATTAACTTCTCAGATGATGATATAAAAAGAAGTTATGTACTCACCATAATGTTCAATGTTTGCTGTCCATGATCTCGCCTTCATTCTTGCTGGTTGGGTTTGGAACCAAACATCGGTTCCAACTCGGCCTATTACTAAAGCTCGAGAGCTTTCACTGGCTCGAGGCTATAACCTATCCCAAGATGCCTAGTGACTGTTACCCAGATCTCATTTGGGAAACTAATCACTAGACTATGCCAACCAATACAATAACTGTAACAGATGCGCTGCCTATAATTTGAAAGGCATGAAGGGAATCAGGCAATTTACATCCAATTTTTGCAATTTCCTCTCAAACCTCCAGGAAGGGGGAAGGAGAGGTGGGATGCAAGAATGAAGGCGAGATCATGAACAGCAAACATGGAACGTTATGGCGAGTACAAAACTTCCTTTTTGTTATGTTGTCCTATCTCGCCTTCATTCTTGCTGTTTGGTACAGCATCCCCAGCACCTTCTTTCTCGGGTGGCTCAAGGGAATAAACTCTTCAGAACAGTGGAACCAAAGGATGCCCTGTTTGGGGAGGTCACATCTACTTTGTAATGAGTGATAAAGGTATGAGGGTTAACCCATGTAGCTGCAGCACAAATTGAATCCAAAGGTAGTCTAGCTTGAAAGGCAGTGAAAGTGGACATAGCTCTAGTTGAATGCCCTCTAATTTTCCCTGGCAGCTGTTTATTCTGAGAGTTATAGACATAAGTGATGGTATCTGTAAGCCATTTTGATAAGGTGACTTTTGAAACCGAAGTACCTTTTCTATTTTCTGAAAATGAAACAAACAGTTGGTCAGATTTTCTAAATTCCTTGCTCCTATGTAAGTAGAAGTGCAGCTGTCTATGCACGTCCAATTGGTGAAGCATGTATTCTGCCTTGTTGCCATGATTAGGGAAAAATATGGGTAACTCGATAGACTGATTTAAATTGGCCTCAGAACAAACTTTTGGCAAAAAGGAAAGATTTGTTCTGAGGAAAACTCTGTCTTTGTGGATAATCAGATAGGGAGGATGGATATACAGAACCTGCAGTTCTGAAACCCTCCTAGTGGAGGTAATGGTTGTTAAGAAGATTGTCTTCCAAGATAAGAACTTCAGTGAACAAGAGGAGGCTGGTTCAAAAGGAGGAAGAGTTAAGGACGATAACACCAAACTGAGGTCCCAAGGAGGTGGTGGTTCTCTTAAGGGAGGTCTTAAAAGGAATGTACCCCTGAGAAAGGCTTTGCATAATCTATGGGACATTATACTCCTATGTGGTAGTTAGATATGGTGGCTAGTTGTACTCATATCATGGCTGCTGCTGCACCTTGATTAAAAGTTTCTGTTAAAAATTCCAAGATTGCAGATATAGGGGCTGTAAAGGGGTCTATATGGTTTTTGTCAGCCCAACAAGAAAACATTTTCCAATTGCTTGCATAAAGTTTCCTAGTTGTATTCTTGTGTGATGAAACCAGAATGTGTCATACTGCCGGGGATAGTTCTGGAAGCCTGGCTAAGACTGGAAGTGTAGTAACCAAGCTGTCAGCTTGAGGCTTTGAAGAGTGGGGAGGAGCATTCCTGACTGATAGAAGATCCGGCAGTGGGTCCAGGATCCAAGGATCCTCCTGAAGATGGGGCCATAGAAAGGGGAACCACATCTGACAAGGCCAGTAAGGAGCAATGAGAATTATCCTGTGACTCAACGATTTGGCTTTCTGGAGAACCTTGGGAATTAATGGAAATGGGGGAAAAGCATATAGAAGTCCAGGGGGCCACTCGTAAGTGCATCCCTTGGTGACTCCCCAGGAGGGGGAATTAGAGAAAAGTAGCTGCTGCATTTGGAGTTGATGGGTGTGGCTAAGAGGTCACAGCAAGGCTGGCCCCACTTGCGAAAAATTTGGTTCGCAATTTCCTGATTCAGGGACCAGTTGTGAGGCATAAGAATTTCCCTGCTTAATCTGTCTGCTATTACGCTGGATTTCCCCGGGATGCACGTCACAGTCAGAAAATGTTGAGAAGAAATTGCCCATTGCCATACTCTTTGATCCTCTCGCAAGAGGGGGTAGGATCTGGTTCCCACTTGTTTGTTGATGTATCACACCAAGGACATATTGTCTGTTTGTATTGCAATAGTACCTATTGGAAGAGAACTCTGAAATGCTTGCAATGCCAGAAGCACCGCCCTCATCTCTAGGACACTGATGTGCAAGTGTTACTTGTGTTCTTGCCTAATCCCCTTGGACAGTCTGTCCCATATAATGCCCCCCCCTCCATCTGGGAAGCATCCATGGTTACTGTAGCTACAGGCTGGGGGAGAACAAATGGTCTGCCTATCGTTACCTGAGTGGACTGAAGCCACCATTGTAGGTCCCTGTTGCAGGTGTTCATAATGAGAATTTTGTGTGACAAGGGCAACTCCTGCATGGACCACTGAACGAAAAGTAGCCACTGTAACATTCTAATGTGTAGATGTGCCAGTGGGACAAGTGTTATTGTAGCTGCCATTGAACCCAGAACCTTGAGGACAAATTCTACTTGCACCTTTTTCTTCATGAGCAATGTTGACACTCGATGGCGTAGCATTTGAACTCTTTCATGAAGCAGTTTTGCCACCATGTCTTTTGTGTTTAAGTCTGCCCCTATAAAGGTAATATGCTGTGATGGCAACAAGGCAGATTTTTCTAAATTTATAGTAATGCCCGGCTCTGAGCAGAGATGAATGATGGTGTCGCTTGTCCTGGTTAATAGATGCTCAGTGATGGTGGTCAGGAGCCAACTATCTAAGTATAGAAACACCCAGAATCCTTGACGCCTCAGGTGCGCTGTAACTCCTGCCATGCATTTGGTAAACACTCTGGGGGCTGTAGTGAGACAAAAGGGCAGAACTCTGAATTGGTAATGACTGGTTCCCAGCTGGAAGAGTAAATATCTTCTGAATTGCCTGTCTATCTTTATATGGTTGTACGCATCCTGAAGATCTATGGACCACATCCAATTGTCTTGCCCAGAAAAGGGAGTACAGACTGCAGTGTTACCATCCGGAACTTCATTTTCTTTGCTGACTTGTTCAGTCTGCTGAGATCCAAAATTGGCATCCAGTCCCCTGTCTTTTTTGGAACTAAAAAGAACCTTGAGTAAATGCCAGATCCGATTTGGTCTGTGGGGACTTCTTGGATGACTCTTTCTTCTAGCAACATTTGAATTTCTAGGGTTGCTTGATCTCTTTGACTGGGTGGTATGTCTGGGATAGACTTTGATGGAAGGGGTGGAAGGGAGAAAGGAATGTTGTATCCCCTGGATATGATGGACTGTACCCATTTATCTTGAGTCATGTCTAGCCAGGCTTTTGGGTACAGTGATAATCTCCACCCCAACTGCCTCCAAAGGTGGACAGGTGGGCCTCCTTTCAGGAATGCTGGAAGGGTTTACCCGAGAATGTATCACTCCCACCCTGATTCTGTGGACCCCCTCTGCCATGAGGCTGCTGTCTTCTGTTGTTATTTCCCCCTCTGCCCCTGGGGGAAAATTCACCAACAGCATCCGGCGAGGCTCCTTTGGATTTCCGGAACCACATTTTTCTGCCCTTCTGACCTTTGGGATAAGGTCTAGTAGGGATGGAGAAACATACTCCCATGGCAGAGTCTTGCTTTCCTGCTCACTCCTGGAGAGTCTCCTTCACTTTTGGCCTGAACAAGGATGAGCCATCAAATTGGACGTCAATAAAGTAAGACTTGAAGGGTTCAGCAAACTCACAAACATGCATCCAGGAAGGTCTCCTCAGAGGTATTCCTGTGCCTGTTAGCCTGCTCACTCCATTGGCCGCATAAGAAATGAGCCATATGGAGTAGTTAGTTAAGGCTAAGGTCGCAAGCTGAGAGCTTATCTTGTCAGATACCCCCCTCCCCAGCTGTAGCACCTTGTAGGTATCTCCTAGCTCCTTGAGGAGATCCCTCTGAAGATGAGTAAAATGGGATAAGTAATTCAACGACCTAAGGGTAATGGCCGCTGAAGAGAACATACACTTCTCATATCTGTCCATTGTTCAAGACTCCTTATTTGGTGGATGAATAGATGCAGAAATTTCAGCTAATTCCTTCTTGGTGGCCGCTGCCACCACCATCACATCTACTGGGACACCTTTGGTCAAAAACTGTCTGTCTTCTTGGGTTGTAATGAATTTACTGGGCCTCCTTAGAACAGGCTCCACCGACTCTGGAGAGTCGCACACCCTTTGACTGACTTACACCCAGGAGCTGGTGAAAAGGTGGAGACACCAAGAGGTGGAGGATCGAGAACCAAATGCCACCAAGTATAATGACTCATCTTTAGAAGAGGAGAGGGTTTTCCAGCCAGCCTCTGTTTCAGGATCTCTAAGATGTCTGAAAAGGAGACATCCTCAGTGGGTGAGTGGGGGACCCTTCTGAATCCACTAAGTCGGTATCAGATGTGACAGACTCAGGGGAGTCTATGTGTTTTCTCTTACACATTCTCTTCAGAGGGACCTCCTCGGGGGGATGTTCCGGTGAGGTTTCGGAAGATAGGGTTTCACCCATTGGGGCATCCCGGGGCATTGGTTCTCTACGCTGGGGCTGGAGGGATGGTGAAGAGTTTGACACTGGCCCTTTGGTGGTAAGAGTAGCTGGAGCTGAGGATGCAGCAGTCTCAGAGGAAAGCATGCTCCTCATCATCTCAAAGGCACCATGATCCTAGGCTGAGAGAACCTCCCACTCTGAGGAACCAGGAGATCTCCCCTGCGCCAAGCAGGATGGCTCTAAGACTGATGTGGGCACTGACCTCACCTGCGCTGAAGCCCCAAGTTGGAGAATCAGATCTGACAAGTGTCTGGTTTGACTCTTCCCCCCGGAACCGACGAGGGAGTCTCGGCCCCAAGACCTCTCAATGGATGACAACATCGAAGTGGTTGGAGCAGAGATCGGCACAGAAACTCCAGGAATGGATTTTAGGTCCAATGGTTCCACCACTGGGACTTCCAGACACTCTGCTTCTGAACTTGACTGAGTTGTAGAAGGAACCGAAGGTAAAGAAGCTACTGGAGTCGGCTCCATGACCATCTGGGCTGGGCTGGTGAGACTTTTTTCCAGGGCCAGCGTACGAAGCAACCTTCTAACCACCTACTCTACATCATCATCCGAAAAGCTCCTGGATGATCAAGAGGAATGGGAGGACTTGTGGCTACCCACTACCGATTGCAGTAAAGGAGACTGTGGCACTGAACGAATAGGATCCAAGGATGGTGGCCATCTCCTTTTTCAACTACTAGACGGTTCTGAAACTACAAGTGGAACTGATGTAGAGTTTTTCTTTTCAGAACCAACAGGTTTTGGATCCGAAGAACTCAATTTTTCAGGTCTGTTTGACAGTTCGGAAGCTGGAGCCGAAGAAGTTTTGGGTGATTTGTCTGAAAGTTTGAAGGCCTGAGTCCCTTCAACAGCTGAATCAAAAGGCCCCTTTAACAAACTTAGCTTGTTTTTCCATTCCTGCAGGACCCTTGAACTAAACACATGGCAAATAGAACAGGAATCCTGCAGGTGGATGGCGCCCAAGCAATACACACAATTAGTGTGTCCATCAGTGATTGACAACTTTTGTGTGCAAGAATCACACTTTTTAAAACCGGACTGTTTAGTCTCTTTAGACATCCTGTCACTATCAGCCAAAGCTCACAACCAGCAGTGAAAGACACCAAGTTAGTAAAAATTTCACTGAAGTGCAAGGAACCACACCAGACTAGCAAGACTACAAAAAATACTACTCTATAAAGAGAAGCAACAAGATTTATTTAGTTATTTATATATTTTATTTTATTTTTTTGAAGAGTGGTAAGAGGGGAAAGAAAGTTAGAGGAGGGTCTCTAACTTAAATGGCGCACTCCTCTAACCTAAGGAGACGCCTCTAATTTAAACGGCAAAAGGAAGAAAAGGGGAGCCCTCTAACTAAAAACAGGCTAAGGAGAGAAAAAAAGGAATCCTCTAACTTAAAAGGATTCCTAAAAAGAAGCAGCAGCACTAGATAGAGGCCTAAGAGAGAAATGACGGCCCACACAAAGTCAAAAACAAAGAGCGGAAAGGACCTTTACTGAAAACAAGGAACACTCACGATATAGCAATATAAAGAAGTTATTGTACTACTTAATTATTAGTTAACAACCACACAAAAAGTTAAAGAAAATCCACTTAGCCTGAGCCAGCGAAAAAAGAATCCCGAAGCTGCAAGAGGCAAATGAGATCTGGGTAACAGTTGCTAGGCATCTTGAGATAGGTTGTAGCCTCGAGCCAGTGAAAGCTCTCGAGCTTTAGTATGCGGCCAAGTTAGAACTGATGTTCAGTTCCGAACCCAACCAGCAAGAATGAAGGCGAGATCATGGACGGCAAACATTGAACATTATGGTGAGCACATAACTTCTTTTTATATCATCATCTGAGAGGTTATGAGAATGCAGCTATACAAACCTCCTCAAAACAAACCAGTGCCTATAGCCCTGGAAGAAGTATAAAACAGTTATGAACTCACCATAACATTCCATCTGTGTTGTCCGTTTTCATTCTTCCCCCTCAAATGGGTTTGGATCCAACCCTCGGGTCTGACTCAGCTGCTTTTTCTAGCTGTGGAACACTGAAACTTTGGTGGAATGGAGGGGAATTATGGCTAGAAGAAGAGTCAGAGCCTCAGATCCCCAACTTCAGGAAAAAGGTGCCAAGGTTGGATCTGACAACCCAAAGGCTGAACCAGATGAAAATAAGAAAACACAGATCTATCTTTATGGTAAATACGTAACTTTTAATGTGATGTTGTCAGGTTTTCATTCTATACTCAACCGATGAGTTCAGATCCAATCCGTCGGATCCAACTCATCTGTTGCTAATGCTCGTGGCAACCAAAAACTCTCAAGCGTCTCCCTTTCCCATAATACACCAAAGTCTAAGTTACCTCAGATCTCATTTGCCGCTTTCAGCAAAGGTGTGGTTTTCTAAAGCTGACAGTATTTTATTAACTATTGATGTGGAATCCTTGTACACAGTTCTCCCTCACAATTACTGTATAACAGCAGCTATGGAGTCTTTGAAGAAACATAATCAAGATACACAGGCACAACTGCAAAAGTTAAGCAAGCTCATTAATCTTGTACTGGACTTCACTTTATTTTCAATGGCAAACACTACAAACAAAAAACTGGTATAGCAATGGGGCTGCCATGGCTCCCAGCATAGCTAACATAGCCCTGGACAAGTGGGAGGAGGACTTTGTGGTAAACACAGACTACATGCAGCATATCACATGCTATTTATGTTATATTGATGACATCTTTATTGTGTGGGAAGGTGACACCTTGCAGCTTGGAGATTTTATCACTTACCTCAATCAAACCACCCCCTTCCTGAAGTTTACCTCTTCCCATAGCTATACTTCAAACACTTTCTTAGCTATGCAGATTTCCAAGGACACCAACAATAACAGAATCACTACTGATCTATTCAGAAAACCAACGAGGGTTAACTTATTACTACACAGTAAAAGTCTACATCCTACAAAATACAAGTATAGTGTAGTGAAGACTGTGGTGGTGCTGCGGTAGCGTTGTCACCTCACAGTAAGACGTTGTCCTGTTCGATTCTCAGCTAAAGCGTCTTCTGTGTGGAGACATGCGTGAATGGGCGTACCTTTGTTGAAGGTTGTGTGTCAGAGTTGGCAACTCGGCACGTAAAAATCTACTGCCAATCATTAGCGGACCGGAGTTCCACTGTGGCGACCCCTAACCGGGAAAAGCCGAAAGACACAACAACAAGTGTAGTGAAGTCCCAGGGCTATAGATTAGCTAGAATTACCACAGAGATGGAACCATTTTTGAGAAACCTGAACAACTTAGAGAATGATTTTCTAGTGAGAGGCTATGAAAGTCAGATGTTAAAAAGAATCCTGGAACCCATTATAGAACTGAAAAGGACTGAAGCACCTTCATTCAACCTCCCCAATAGGAGAATGTTAAGAAATTCCATAGAGAATAACACATGCAAAAATAACTGCATCCTGACATACACTTTGGATTATCACAATATCAAAAATGTTATTGAAGAAAACTGGGCCATTGTCACAGGAAACCATTTTCTAATTAATATCTTAGGTGAAGCCCCATCCTTTGTTTATAGGAAGGCCAGGAACATTAGACGTTTTGTTGAATTTAAACCTAGACCATATGAGAGAAACACTAAAAGATGTGAAGCTAATTGTACATTTTGTATATTTATACAGCAAGGTGATAGTTTTTATTGCCTTTATTTAAAGAAAATCATTAAGACCAGTGCAGGGGGTGACTGTAACACTACAAAAGTAATTTACAGGGCACAGTGTAATGAATGTGATGCATTCCATGTGGCCAGGACTGTAAATAAACTTAAGTGTAAGATTTCATGACATCTATCAGAAATCCCCTCTGGATGTAAAAATAATGCACTAGCCAAACATCCTTCTATTCATAAAAGACACACAGGTTTTAAGTTCCAGATCCTGGATCACATAGACATGGGTAATCTTGAAGGAGACATCCTGAATATTCTGGAGAAACATGAACTCATGTGGAAATTAAAGCTGAGCTACTACTGTTCAATTAAAAGTGTACTGGAACTTAGAAAATTGCCACATTGTTTACATGACTAAGTTTATTTTATTTTATTCTACCAGTTGGTTTTAAATACCATGTTAAATCAGTTTTAATTTAAGTTTATATTTTGTTTTCCATCATCATACATTTTTTTCTTATTATTTTTTCTTTTTCTTGTTCTATTTTTTCTACTTTATTCAAAATGATGTGTAATAACTATACTAATTAATTATACAATAATATTTTTATAGATAGTTTTTAGGGTTCTTGTACACAGACCTGAAGAAGTCTAGATGGATGAAAGTGATCTTTCTTAACAATAGGTTATGAAAATAGAATATAATTTTTTACATGCAAATTGTATATGTATATATTCATATATATTTTTTGATTGCCAAATGGATTAAGGTTGATATATTTCCAGCCATGTAGTATATTGTCTTGGATAAAACCACAGACTTAATAATCTACTTAATGTTGTTGTTTGTCTTTTGTCTTTTCCTGGTTAGGGGTCGCCACAGCGGAACTCCGGTCCGCTAATGATTGGCAGTAGATTTTCATGAACGCCGAGGTGCCAGCTCGATGTCCAACCTTCGAGGAAGGCACGCCCATTTACGCATGTCATTCAAACGCCACCCAACCATGGGGAGGACATGCAGACTCCACATAGAAGGCACTCCCCGCACTCCAGCCGAGAATCGAATGGGAGAACCTCTTTCTGTGAGGCAACAACGCTACCGCTGCACCACCGTGGTATTTAATAATCTACTTAATAATCTGGTTAAATAAGAGATACCACATCATTATAAATTTTATTTAAAGTACATACGGGTTATATTATTATGACCTAAGTAGGGCAGGACCAGCTCGAATGTCACACTGATGGGGGAAGGGATGTGAATTTAACATGTGCACCAATAACACTGTTTTACAGCACAATAAACCACTCCCTTGCCTGATAAAAAGTATATATATATATATATATATATATATATATATATATATATATATATGTATATATATATATATATACATATATATATATATATATGTATATATATATATATATATATATATATATATATATATATACATATATATATGTGTGTGTGTGTGTGTGTGTGTGTGTGTATATATCTATATATATATATATATATATATATATATATATATATATATATATATATATATATATATATATATATATATTTAGAAAGCTTGTGAGGAAACTATTACACTCTGTTATTTTTGTTTTACTTGGATCGCTTGTCTGTGTACTTAATAAAGGATTTTCGACTGGAAACAGACTGCCTGCCTTGCTTGGATTACTTTCGAATACTTAGTAATTCTGTACAATATTTCAAATTATATATTTTTTATTATTTTTTGACTTAAGATGAGTTTAAGTTCGCTACTTCTACTACTATTGTCTGATCTGATTAATACACAGTGATTAACTAGAGATATATGGACTGAAAATCTTCCACACAGAGAAGTTTCTTACACTGTTTTGTTTTTGGACCCACTATACTTGTTTAGTGCGTTGTTTGAGACTTCGGGGATACCATAGAGATTACTTTTTGCTTTCCTTAACTCTCAAGCATTTATCAGATAAGTGTATTACTATAATTCTGTAGTCTAATTTCTGTTAAATTGTTAATCATCCCCTTACCTACTGTATAATTAGTAACTTTCTAAATTACTATCGTTAGTAGTTCTTCCCCTTTTTGACTATTGTACTTTGCATACCTTTTAAATACTATTGTTAGTATTTACTTTCTTTCTACACTTGGTGTAACTCCTTTTTCTACCCTTGCTGGTATTTTTTTCCTGCTTTGCTTTCCTAAAAATAAAACAAAAAAGGAACCTTTATCTGTCCTTGCTTAAGATTTTTTTTTTATATTGTTTTGCTGGTGAAAAAAGCCCCCACAAAGTTTAAAAATGTGTTAAGTGTGGACATAAGCTTCCTATGTCGGATGCCCACACTATGTGTGTGTGTACTCTCTGGGACTGTCACATCCCCAGGAAGACTGTTCAATACTCGGTTCTGTACCCAACCAGCAAGAATGAAGGTGAGATAGGACAACATAACATCAAAAGTTATGTACTTACCATAATGAAAGATTCATGTTGTCTGATTTTTGTCTGGTTCTATCATGGGTTGTCGGATCCAATCAGATCCGACATCAGCGCCAACTCTGTAGCTTCTCAGTTACATGACTCTGACTCTTCCCTTGCCCATAATTCCCACAACTCCGCCTTAGTACCTCAGATCGAGTTTGCCATTGTACAATAAACTATAAGAATTACATTCCAGATTACGTCCAGCATACCAGTAAAAGAAAAGGATTGGAAGGCAGTCAAGTAGGAGTGTCCACAGACAGGGTGTACAGAAAACTACCTGGTAACTGGATACCTGTTTGTATCAATTTGGAAGGAGTTAGGAGGGACGGAGGTTGAATCGGATGAAAATCAGACAACATGGATCTATCATTATGGTAAGTACACAATATTCGTATCCACTTTCATCTGTTTTTGCCAAATTCAAGCATCAGACAGATTTCCAAGCTGTTACACTTGGTTGGTATCATGGAAGGACATTCCTGAGAACGGTGGAACCAAAGGAAGGGTGTGATCAGGATTGTGCTTCTAGTTTGCAATGATATCCAAACATATGAACTGTTGACCAAGTTGCTGCACCACAAATATCATCAATAAGACGTCTACTTGAAAAAGCTGAAAAAAGCAAATCCACAGACCAGGATCAAGGAATAAATCACAGCTTTTAGCATATAAATCCTTTCATCGCCGCTTTCATCAGACTTCATCAGAAATAAAACAAACTAAGACATTTCTACTTGTATATCACACTAAGACATTTCTACTTGTATATCACACTAAGACATTTCTACTTGTATATCACACTAAGACATTTCTACTTATATATCAAACTAAGACATTTCTACTTGTATATCACACTAAGACATTTCTACTTGTATATCACATTAAGACATTTCTACTTGTATATCACACTAAGACATTTTTACTTATATATCACACTAAGACATTTCTACTTATATATCAAACTAAGAAATTTCTACTTATATATCACACTAAGACATTTCTACTTGTATATCACACTAAGACATTTCTACTTATATATCACACCAAGACATTTCTACTTGTATATCACACTAAGACATTTCTACTTACATATCACACTAAGACATTTCTACTTATATATCACACTAAGACATTTCTACTTGTATATCACACTAAGACATTTCTACTTATATATCACACTAAGACATTTCTACTTGTATATCACACTAAGACATTTCTACTTATATATCACACTAAGACATTTCTACTTGCATATCACACTAAGACATTTCTACTTGTATATCACACTAAGACATTTCTACTTATATATCACACTAAGCCATTTCTACTTATATATCACACTAAGACATTTCTACTTATATATCACACTAAGCCATTTCTACTTATATATCACACTAAGCCATTTCTACTTATATATCACACTAAGACATTTCTACTTACATATCACACTAAGACATTTCTACTTGTATATCACACTAAGACATTTCTACTTGTATATCACATTAAGACATTTCTACTTGTATATCACACTAAGACATTTTTACTTATATATCACACTAAGACATTTCTACTTATATATCAAACTAAGACATTTCTACTTATATATCACACTAAGACATTTCTACTTATATATCACACTAAGACATTTCTACTTATATATATCACAGTCAATTGAACAATTTGCCTCATTAATTAATTATCATATAAAATTCACTTGAACTCATTTGTAAATGCATTTATTGGACCACATACATACTTAAAAAGTAAATACATTGTTACAAAAGCAAATACAATTTAAAAAAAAAATGTGTGTGTAAAAAGGGGGGGTGTAACAAAATAAAAGGTTGCTACCCTAAATCCCCCTTCTTTTTGACATATATTCTATGATACTTTAAAAAACATTTAATGTTTATTGCATTGTTTAACCCAGGTTTCTGGTCTGCCCTTAAGCGGATTTTCCATCTAGTTTCTCTCTGTTCTAAAAAATTTTTAAATTCACCCCTCTTAAATCTGTTCTGCCCTTTTCTAAAACTGTAAATAAAAATTTGCTGAAGCTGCAACAATCCTGACCATGGTTATATAAAGCATTTTTTTTGTCACACTTTTTTATACTATATAAATGTTCCCTAATTCTGGTGTTAACGTGTCTGGTGATCATGCCAACATAAAAATGTTGTCATTTGTTGCATATAGCCGCATAAACTACTCCTTGTGTCATACAATTAAATACGCCTGGCACCCCAATGGTGTAAGTGAGATGTGGAAACTCTGCATATGGTTCTTCTGAAATATATCTGCACATGTTACAACTCTGACATTTGTACATACCATTCGGTTAACTACTAAAAGGAATTACCAAGGATCTAGTATCTCTACCTTTTTCTAACAAGGCCTTCAAATTGTAATCTTTTCTATATACAAAGCTAGGTTTGACCCCTACGGCTTTTATTAGTTCTAACAATGTATTTACTTTTTAAGTATATACGTGGTCCAATAGATGCATTTACAAATGAGTTCAAGTGAATTTTATATGATAATTAATTAATGAGGTAAATTGTTCAATTGACTCTGATATATAAGTAGAAATATCTTAGTTTGTTTTATTTCTGATGAGGTCTTTGACAAAAGTGGCGATTAAAGGATTTATACACTAAAAGCTGTGATTTATTCCTTCATCTTGGTCTCTGGTTTTGCTTTTTTCAGTGAAGTGGTTGCACTGTCTTGTTACTTGTTACTTGAAAAAGCTGCTGACATGTCTATTGACCTTGTGGAATGAGCCTTAGGTTTAGATTATAGAGATAAGCCCTTTTTATTGCATATGAAAGAAATGCAGTCTGACAACCATCTAAAGAGAGAGTAACCTTATCAAAAACTCTGCGTAATTTAGCCTTTGAGAAAGCAACAAACAATTGATCAGATTTTCTGAATTGCTTGGTCCAATAAAGATAAAACCTAAGTTGAAGATGACCATCCACCACATGTAAAATGTTTCCACCTTTGGTTCAGAACTTGGAGAAAAAGTGTGGTATATTTATTGACTGATTTAAAGTTGTCTTGGGTGCTACCTTAGGAAGGAAGGATGCCTTTGCTCTCAGGGGAAACTTTGTCTTTATGGAATACCAGATGAGGAGTCTTCTAGAAAAGTGCATCTCTGAAATCCATCCGGCTGACATAACAGCCACCAGAACAATTGTTTTCCAAGGTAGAAACTTCAAATGGACTGAAGTTGCTGGTTCAAAGGATGGCTGAGTTAATGTCTGCAGCATGATAGTAATATCCCAGGGGGGTACTGCATCTCTGACAGGTGATCATAGGAGAAAGGTCCCCTTCAAAAGCTTTAGAGAGTCTTAAGAAAGGTATAGAGTTGTCCTGTTGTCCTATGTGGAAACTTGAGATAGCGACCATTAGCACTTTGATAGTGAAATAACTAGAGTCGCTGTGGAGAAGTTCACCAAAAAACTTTAATATGGAAGTAGTAGGAGCAGAGAAGGGTTCTAAACCATTTGATATAGCCCAAAATGAAAATCTCTTTCATTTGCTATGGTAGATCTTTGTGGATTGTTTTTGAGAGGATGATATCATCTGAACAACCAAAGTTGGGAACCTGGCATCTCTGGCTAAGGTTAGAACAAGATGAACCAAATGGTTAATTTCATGACTCTCTGGTTTGGAGGAGGCAGACTGGACAGGTGTATTATTAGGTTTGGATACAGATCCAAAATCCATGGTGGATGTACTAGTAGAGGCCACAGGAAGGGAAATCATGTTTTGTTGGGTTGAAAAGGGCGCAATGAAGATCACTCTAGCCTTGCCCATTTTTGCTTTCTGTATGAATTTGTTCATTAATGGTAATGGGGAAAGGCATAGAGGAGACCTGGGGCCAACTGTGGACTAGAGCATCCCCTTGGTGACTGCCCCTGCAGACAGATAAGGAGATAGTAACTGCTGCACTTGTTATTTAGGTATGATGTAAAGAGGTTACAGCAAGGTTTGCCCCAGAGACAAAAAAATCATGGTTGTCACTGTTGGATTGAAGAACCACTCATGAGTCATTAACACAGTTCTTTTCAACTTGTCCTCTAGTACACTGGATGTCACAGTATAGGTCCTGCTATCAGAAGGGAATGAGATGACATCATCCATTGCCAAACTTGAATCCAGGTGACATCCAATAAATTCTATTTGTTGGATTGGGATAAGGTGAATTTTAGATATGCTGATTGGGATGCCTAGATCTTGCAGCAGATGGAGCAGAAAGTCCAGATGATTCAATAGCTGGATGTTGGATGTAGCAATCAGAGATGATCATTGACATACATGAAAACCTGGGTCCTTAGCAGGCAAAGATGCACTGCCACCACTGCCATTATCTTGGTAAACACACTGGGAGCTTTGGTGAAACCGAAAGGCAGGGCCCTGAATTGATAATGATTGTCCCCAGGCTGGAAATGGTGAAATCTCCTTGAACACTTCTCTATCTTTAAATGATAATAGGCATCCTGGAGATTTGTGGGGCACATCCAATTATCCTTCCTCAAAAGAGGCAAAATGGAATGAATTGTGACCATCTGGAATTTTGGCTGTGTCACAAATTTGTTTAAATGACTCAGGTCCGGAATAGGTCTGAGGTCCCCTGTTCTCTTGGGTAATAAAAAGAGTAGACTCTGAACTCTTGCCTTTGGGGACTGGTTGGATGACTCTTTTTTTCCCAGCAGCTTGGAAACTTCTGCTGCTGCGAATTCCCATTAACTGGATGGAGCATTGGGAAATTTCTTCTTTTTATTGGAGGAATAAACAAGGGAATTGAATAGATTCTGAAATTATGCTTAGCACCTGAGAATCTGTTGTTATGTTTTGCCAGGCTTGTTGGTGAATGGATACGCACCCTCTTACTGCCACCAGAGTGCAGTAGTCGGATAACTTTTCAAAGCCACTAATAGGGTTTCTCTGTGAAGGGACTGCAAAAGCCCTGGTTGCGTGTTCCACCTCTGCCTCTAGAGCAACATCAGTTTTAGTTGCCTCCTCTTCTGCCTTGAGAACGTATATTCCCAGGGCTGTCATGATAGGAACTCTGTGACTTATGGAACTTCAATTTCTTTTCCAGCTCTTTGTTTTCTAGAAATGGTTCTCTGAGGGATCGAGAAACGAATTCTGACTGCAGAGAGATTCTTACCATCTTGTTGACTCCTGATTAATGTGTCTTTTATCTTTGGACCAAATAGAGTAGAACCATCAAAGGAAACATTGACAAAGGATAATTTAAAACATTCCACAAAATCACATAGGTGCATTCAGGTGTGCTGACACCTGGTGATGTTGGTGCCTGCTGCCCTAGCTGTGCCATCAGCTGCATTAGAAAGCAGTCACATGGCTACATTGGAAGAAGACTGAAGGGTAGAAAGTTGGGAGTCCACAGTCTTCCGAACATCCACAGGTATTTTACCTGAGAGAGAATTGGAAAGCTCTTTGGTCAAGCCTCCCTGAAATCTAGTACCATGTGCCAAATAATTCAGCCCTCTAAATGTGAAAGTTGCTGGAGCATACATCTGTTTCCCAAACTAGTCCATAGCCCTAGACTCTCTGTTAGGGAAATGGACCAAGGACCTTTCCTCCAACACTTCCTTTTTAGTGGCTGCCACTGCCAGTATCGCATCCACCAGTGGACATTTACTGAAATGTTTCCTTTCCTTTGGTTAAGTCAATATTCTGACCATTTTTTTTTTTTTGTGGATTGGTTCCACCACGTCAGGTTCCTTCCATGCCTGTTCAGCCATGAGGTCAATGAGATAGCCAATGGGTGGTACCCCTTAGAATCTGGAACCAAATGCTTCCAGAAACACAAACTCATCTGGTGAAGGATTATTGGTGGACCATTCTCCCACTGCTTCATCAATGCAAGAATCTCACTGAAAGTGACATCTTCCAAAAGGGATCTAGGGGAGCTTTTGCCTTTATATAAGTCTGTGTCTTCAGTGAAAGACTCTGGGGATGAGCCTTTATGCTTGCACATTTTTTTCTTATTTTATTATTTTCTTAGTGGGAGATCCGAGTCAGTCCGAATCAGACTGCTAGGTAATATAGTATGCAGTCTGAGAAGCCTGTGGTACTGACTGTCCTGGTTTGTCATGTTTGGCATGCTGATAGGAAGTAGAGACAGAATCCTGCTGGAGTTCAGATGGAAAAAAGTGCTGGATGGAAGTACCTTTACCCTTGGCATCAATAAGACCCTTTCAAAAACCTTGAAGGCCAAAGAAATCATTTGCTGTGTAGGGTGTATCCTATACTCAGAAAGAACAGATACTTTGGAACCAATGAGTCTAGACCCCAGGCTATCTCCCCGAGGGCATTTATAAGCCTAGCCAGAGTGTGTCAACTTTCGCCGCCCCATTGATTAATTAACTGAGCCTCTGTCAAGAAGAGCCAATGAAGTGATCCCAGGGGTGTATTTTCTGTTACCCATCCACTCGTCAAGGTTTCTCTTGAAGAGTGTTAGTGAGGGGCTCTGCCTAATGTAGTTAGGAATTTTGTTCCAAAGCATGGGGAGTCTCTGTGACAGGAATCTATCCCTCCAGCATGATCTACTTATTGTTGTGGTGAGGTTTAGCTCACTAGAGCGAGTGGCTCGCAATGACTTGGATTTCTTTAGGTGGAGCATGTCCATCGATTCTGAGTTGGACATGGCTTTGCAAGTCAGGCAGAGATCACCTCTGAGTAAGCGATATGCCACTGAGTACAGCCAGAGTTTTTCCAGTCGGGCTGCATAGGACATATGTTTGAGGCCAGTAATCTTCTTGGTGAGGTAATTTTGTGGTCTTTCCAGCTGTTGGAAGTGTCTTGTGAAGTACATCCCAAATGGGGCATTGTACTCTATGATGGGTCTGATAAGTGACGAGTAGATGGGCACTATAACCTCTTTATTTCTAGATGTGAACCCTTTAGTAATTAGATGGGCTACATAGAAGGATTTCCTAACTACTTTGGCAGTATGATTATCTAAGGAGAGATTACTATCTACCTGGGTCGCCAGATCTCTTATTACCTCTTCTGTATTAAGGGGGCTGCCATCTATGTGGTAATTCATGGGTGTTTTGTTTTTCCCAAACAGGATGACTATGCATTTTTTGGCATTTAGCTTGAGACCATGACTTTGACACCAGGTGTCCGTCTCAGTAAGGCCCTTTTGGAGAATGTCTGTGTTAGCCGGAGAGTCAATTATGGCTCCCAGTTTGCAGTCATCGGCGAACTTGGTTAGCCATAGTCCTCCTGTGTTTGCCTGTACTTCTGAGAAGTATATGCTGAACAGTAGGGGTCCCAAGACCAAGCCTTGTGGGACACCACTTCTGATTGGTTTAGAGTCAGACCTGGAGCCTGCTATTCTTACTGTGTGAGTTCTATCTATAAGCCAGTTGGCAACCCATCTCGTGAAGTAGGGGTTTATGTGCAGGCTGGTGAGAATTTCTATAATTCCCGAGTGGGGAATGGTGTCAAAAGCCTTGGCGAGGTCAAGGTAGACTGTGTGAACCACCTTCCCCTCATCTATGGCCTTGGTGACTGCCTCGAAGAAGTCAACCAGGTTTGGTAGGCATGATCTGCCCTTAACAAAGTTGAACTGGGTCGGGTCAAGAGTTTGGAGGTTCCCAATGTCTTTGTTAATGAGTTCCATGATGATGCGCTCCATAGCCTTGCAGACCAGGCTAGTCAGGCTTATGGGGCGATAGTTACCAGGGCCAATTGTGGTCCCTCCTTTGTGGAGTGGAATAACCATTGCTGTGCACCATTCTATGGGCACGTAGCCGGTGGAGAGGCTGAGGTTGAACAGTGTGTTTAGGTGGGGGGGGGTTAGTTCATTCTGTAGTTTGTGCAAGACGCAGCCTGGGACACCATCTGGCCCCATTGATGCTGTGCTTTTGGTTCATAGGTTCATAGGTTCATAGGTAGGTACTAGGCTATTGGCCCAAGGGCCTACGCAAGCCTAGCCAACAAGGTTCCCTGGCTTATGCCACCCAAGCAAGTTATTTTCCTGTGCCACTGATGAGCGACACACAGAAGTGATCCCCGGGGTGTATTTCCTATTTCCCATCCACTCATCAAGATTTTTCTTGAAGAGTGCTAATGAAGAACTTTGTTTGACATAGATGGGTAGCCTGTTCCAGAGTATGGGAAGTCTCTGGTATAGGAATCTATCTCTCCAGCATGTCCTGTTTATTGTGGTGACAAGGTTTAGGTCCCTAGAGCATGTAGCTCTGAGGGATTGGGATTTCTTTAGTTGTAGCATGTCCAACAGCTCTGGGTTTGACATAGCTTTATATGTTAGGCAGAGATCACCTCTGAGTAGGCGATATGCTACGGAGTAACGCTGGAGTTTTTTGAGGCGGTCAGTGTAGGGCATTTGTTTGAGTCCAGTAATCCTCTTTGTGAGGAACTTCTGTGGCCTTTCCAGCTGCTGCAGATGTCTTGTGAGGTACATTCCAAAAGGGGCGTTGTACTCTATAATGGGTCTAATGAGTGATGAGTAGAGGGTAATGATGACCTCTTTTTTCCTGGATGAGAACCCTTTTATGATAAGGTGTGCCACGTTGAAGGACTTCCTGACTACTGTGGCGATGTGACTATCAAAGGAGAGACTACTGTCCACCTGGGTCCAAGGTCTCTTATCACGCATTTGGTGTTAAGTAGATTGCTGCCCATGTGGTAGTTCATGGGTACAGAGTTTTTACCAAAGGGGATGACACTGCACTTTTTGGCATTGAGCTTGAGGCCATGACTCTGACACCAGGCATCTGTCTCAGAGAGGCCCTTCTGTAGGATGTTCACATCATTTGGGGACTTGACTATGGCTTCTAGTTTGCAGTCATCTGTGAACTTCATTAGCCAGAGGCCTTCTATGTTAGCCTTTACTTCAGAGAAGTAGATACCAAACAGGAGCGGTCCCAGGACAGAACCCTGTGGTACTCCACTTGTCACTGGTTTGAGGTCAGATTTGGAGTTGCAACTTTTACAGTGTGGGTTCTGTCAGTGAGCCAGTCAGCAACCCATCTTGTGACGTAGGGATTTATGCCTAGTTTATTGAGTTTAGCTATAATTCCAGAATGGGGGATGGTGTAGAAAACCTTGGCGAGGTCAAGATAGGCTGTGTGAACCACTTTACCCTCATCTACGGCTTTGGTGACTGCCTAAAAGAAGTCGATCAGGTTCAGGAGGCATGATCTGCCTTTCACAAACCTGAACTGGGTGGGATCCAGAGTTTGAAGGTTACCAATGTCTTTGTTTATGAGTTCCATGATGATACGTTTCATGGCTTTGCAGACCAGGCTCGTCAGGCTAATAGGTCTATAGTTCCCGGGATCAGTGGTGGCTCCCCCTTTGTGGAGTGGGAT